>NC_090260.1:35392744-35402744 GCF_037325665.1 Littorina saxatilis | reverse complement strand
TGCCAAATACCAACGCATTGGCTTTCTTATTTGGAAAGTTATGAATTTGTGTGCAAGTGATCCTTAACTTTTTGTGAGTAGCTTAGCAGGGCTTTTCTTCGGTTTTTCATATAAAACCGATCTAACGCAAATGAAAGTCCCAAAGAGAGAAAATAGAAAGAAAAGTCGTATCTCGTGCGTGCATTTCGTGTACATTTTCCTGAATACAAACCTGAGTTGCCAACTTTGACTTTTGTTCGTTCTGGGTCACTGGCCACCACTCTTAAAATTTCATCCCCGCTTATAGGAGGGGGTGTTTCTATGTAAATGGGCGTCTGTGTGTGCATGTGTGAGTGTGTGTTTGTGTGTGTGTGTGCGTGTGCGTGTGTGGGTGTGGGTGTGTGTGTGTGTGTGCGTGCGTGCGTGCGTGCGTGCGTGTGTAGGTGTGCGTCTGTTCATTTATTCATTCGTTTGCAGTGCACACGCGCACATGTGTGTTGGGGGAAGGGTGTGTGTTTGTGTGTGTGTGTGTGTCAGTGTGTGTGTGTGTGTGTGTGTGTGTGTGTGTGTGTGTGTGTGTGTGTGTGTGTGTGCGTGTGTGAGAAAGTGTTTGTATGTATTTGTGCGAGTGCCTGTGCGTGCGTGTGTGCGGGCATAATTGTGCGTTTGTTTGTGTGCGTGTGTGTGTGTATGTGTGTGTGTTCAACGGTGTGTGTGTGTGTGTGTGTGTGTGTGTGTGCACCCCCACCCCCTCCCCACACACACACACTATTATGAGCTGATTATTTGCGCCTCGATATTGTATTTATTTTCTTACGTTTTATGTTGTTTTTGTGATTCACCACACCCGAGTTTCTCGAATTTGAGATAATAAAGTGTTCTATGTCTAACACACATGCACACACGCGCGTAGGATAAAAAAATCCAATCTTGACTTTCAACTTTACATAAACATACATCCTGTTCCCAATTAACGAGGATAAACATAATTTACTAACACCTAAGTACAACAATTTTTCTTTTGTAAACATTTGGACACACATTTTCCCAATTGATATGAAAGTTACTGAACTTATCTTCTTTTCACTACACCTGATATCTTGATTCCCCCCAAAACTTGAGTTTTTAAATTGACCAGTAGCCTAAAACTTTCGCTCTAACCAAACAGTTTTACTGATACACAATCATTCAACAACAAAAAAAGAGGTTTAACATAACCGACTTCGCTACCACATAAACAAAAAAAGTTTTATTCTCCCCAACATTCTGGTCAACAAAATCATTATTACAGACAGTCATTCAATTTCAAGACAATCATCACAGCTTTGAACAGACCATTTCGTTCAACCAGTCAAAAACAACAACTATAGTAAAAGCTACAGCGCGATCAACGTTCGCCCATTTACGAACTCGCGATGAGATTTGTTTCTTCTGGTCACCAAGCCTACCGTTTACAAACGCATGCGCACTAATTGGGATTCCCCCAATTTCCTCGACCTTGACCTCAGGACTCTCGAAGCCACTACTTCGGCGTTCAAGTTAGCTCGTGCATACCGAGTTGCTGACAACTTTGCTTCCGAAGTTCCCACTTTCAAAGTTAATTTCATCATTTATACGACGATATCGCATCTTAAAGGTCCTTACCCATCTAAAAGAAACATCCAACGCATGCTACAATTGCATGACATTCTGGTTTTAAAGGCAGCTCATTGGGAAATGAGCTCAGACACAATATTGAAGACGTGAAATGCGTCAATTGAGCATTTGTCGTAACTTGGCTTCAATGAGACGGTCGGCTACCTTGCACCATAGACACGAACTGTGACATTCTTGTTTAATTTAGGTGAAAAGCTTGAAACAGCGGGGCTCAAAACCGACAGTACGATCATTTACTGACCGAAAAAAACGTGCTCGAGTCATTCGGCGAAGATGCTAAGTTTTCAAACTACCACGACTGAATAATCGATAACACATCTTTGCATAGTGCTTTTCCTAGACGAGTAGCATAGTGCAGTGGTTACGGATTCGGAATTTCAATCCGACGCACTGGGTTCAAGTGCCGCTGGGAGCTATTTTTTTTTTTTATTAACCTTTTTTTTTAATAGACCTCAATTGCATTCAGACTGCAACAACCGGTTTTTGCCTCTGTGTTAATTTTTTTTAAATGCGTAAACTGTCCCATGGCTTTCAAAAAAAATGAATCTTGACTTTTAACTGTACATAACCATGCATCGCCATCGTAATAAAAAATTAACGAGGGAAAACAAATTAAAACACCGATGAACAGTATTGTCTTTTCTAAACTTCTTGACAGACATTTCCCCAATAAAATTGATAAGGAACAAGTCACTAAACTTAGTTATTTACGGTCTACTGCATAATGTTCTTCCTTTTAAACTTTACCAGTACCTCAAAGTTTCCCTATAACCAATCTATACTAGCGGAAAAAAGTTAGGGACGGGCCACTGATTTCCCCGTTGACTTTCATTTGTTTAAAACACCCTGTTCTTTCGTCAGCAAAATCAAATGGCTGTCGCATGCTACACACCAATGGGTAGGTTATGCTGTGTTAGCAGGAAAACTGAACGGGACTCCCGGGCGCAGAGCTGCAGCACGTGACTAAAATAGCAAAATCGCCAAAAAGTAGGCTGTTGTTTGGCGTGCGCACGGGTAGAATAAGGCAGGTAACATGGCAAAATTGTTGTGCACATGCAAGGACAATCCTTCGAGTGTGAATTGTGATCACGAACTCGGCTTTATAAGCCGCCGATTTTCTGCGAGCTGCCATCTCCTCACCATGCCTGCCAGACGGAAGCTGACAACATTCAACCGAGGAAGAGCAATTGCCTGGCTCCACGACGGCGTATCCAAGTGCGAAGTGGCCAGGCAACTTGGGGTATCGCATTCAGTCATTGTAAGGCTGAATCAACGGTTCCAGACGACAAACAATGTCGAGGAGAGGCCCAGGTCGGGTCGCCCCAACAAGACTACTCCTAGGGAAGATCGTTTCATCCAACGGCAGGCGCTGCAGCACCGGGCCACCACCTGCAAGGTCATCAGAGGGCAGTTACGGGAGGCCACTAACATCAACGTTAGTGAGAGGACCATCGGCAACCGCCTGCATGACGCCCGGCTGCGGAGTCGTCGTCCTGCTGTGCGTCCCCTGCTGACACAGGCTCATCGCCGGGCTCGTCTGGCCTGGAGTCGCCGCCATTTGAGATGGACGCGCCGGGACTGGGCTCAGGTCCTATTCAGTGACGAGTCCAGGTTCAACCTGTACCATTCTGACGGCCGGCGCAAGGTCTGGAGGCGTGAGGGCGAGCGTTATGAAGACGACACAGTGCAGGAGAGGGTGGCCTTCGGCGGGGGCTCTGTCATGGTTTTGGGGAGCTTCAGCCGTCATCAACGCACCCCCCTGTACCATGTGGTCGGGAATCTCACTGGTCAACGCTACAGGGACGAAATTCTCGCCCCTATTGTCTTGCCGACCCTGCAGCAGATTGGCCCAAACGCCGTGTTTCAGGATGACAATGCTACTCCTCACAGGGCCAGGCTTGTCAACGACTACATCCAGCAAACCGGGGTCGTCAGGATGGATTTCCCTGCCTGTTCGCCAGACATGAACCCCATAGAGCATGTATGGGACGAACTGGACAGGCAGGTGAGGGCCAACCACCAGCCTCCCAGAAACCTGCAGCAGCTGCTGCAGATGCTCCAACAGGAGTGGCAGGCCATTCCACAGGCCTTTTTCACGAAGCTTATGAACTCTATGCGGTCAAGGTGTGGTGAACTTGAGCGCAAACGTGGCGGACACACCCATTATTGACCTCATGAAAGACTTGTTATGTTTATTTGTGACCCCTCTGCTGTTTGTGGACATGAATAATCGAATCGGCTCGATGAAATAAACCCAAATTTTGCAGTTGCGTTGCACATTGACTGAAATAAACGTGTTCCAAATTTCCGTACGATATGTTCATTCGTTCTTTTGCTGTGATTGTGTGTGTGAACCGTCCTTAACTTTTTTCCGCTAGTATATGTTTGTCCAACAGAGTTTTACCGATATAAAATTATTAAACACAAGTTCAACATACAGTAATTGTTGTACTTATTGTGAGAACGAAATTGATTATACTGATTTTTTGGATTTTTTGTGTGTGCCCCAAAATTATGTTCACTTGGAAATGCGTTGAGGATAAAGTGATTTGTAAATATAATAGGATTATTAAAAATTACCGTAAAGGAAGTTTTTTGGGCGTGTTTAAAATACATTTAGAAATAGTATTGTTAACGATACACAGGTACATTTAAAGGTCCTTGTCTACATTTTTATACCGAAATCGCCATTTGACCATTAACATGCAGAGTCTATTATCTACAAATATCAACAATGCACCCCCTTTCGATCAGGCAAGACGAAGCCAGTGTAGCCGTTTGAAAATTCATTGTAGTATTCCAACGTAGTACTTATAGTAGGATATCCTTATTTGAAAAATGCCAAGCGCAAAACTCCTCTCAAATCCCGTGCATTTCGTGCGTTTAAAAAAGAGCGTGGACAGCGCTCCAGTGTCAAACTCTTGCTGCACTTGTTTGGGCGTGGCTATAAGCATAGTGACATGAATTTGATTGGTCAGTATTTTTAGGCAAAGCACATGTTCTCAGAAAACAGAAAACAAAATATTGGAAGCGTGAATCACGCTACCCAAAAATAAATTTTTTTTTTACACATATTTATTTCTATAACTTTTTCCCCCATGGTTCATTCATCATCTGACATAACTTTTT
Organism: Littorina saxatilis; assembly: GCF_037325665.1. NCBI lineage: Eukaryota > Metazoa > Mollusca > Gastropoda > Littorinimorpha > Littorinidae > Littorina > Littorina saxatilis. The sequence goes on along the minus strand of NC_090260.1, from coordinate 35,397,980 downwards.
AGCGAAATCTAATCATAAGATTATTGAAAAAAAGCAAAAATGTAGACGACCACATTTAAAGTAGAAAAATTAATATAAAAAGCAGAAAAAAAGAAACGAAAAAAAGATTAATGAAGAGGGATACTCCCCGCAAAAAAAAAAGAAAAAAAAAAGGGTTTAAGCAAGCAGCTGAGACTCCCCCCCCCCCCCCCCCCCCCCAAAAAAAAAAAAAAAAAAGTTCAACATAATCATTTACTCTTCTCCTAACATTCAAGCCAACAAAGTCATTTGTCATAGACAGTCATTCGATTCAAAGACAATCATCACAGGTTTGAACCGACCCTTTCGTTTAATTATTCAAAAAAACAACAGCAATAACCCTATTAGTACTACAGCGTGCTCAACGTTCGCCTTTTTGAACTCGCGATATTTGTTTCTTCTGGTGGCAAGCTTACCGTTAACAAACGCATGCGAATTAGTTAGGATTCCCCCAATTTTCGCGACCTTGACCGAACACTCTCGAAGTCACCACTCCGGCGTTTATGTACTGTGAACAGTTGGAAAGTTAAACTTCGGGAGTTCCCACTTCCGAAAGAGGCCTCTACTTCCAGTGTTGCTGACTTCCTCCTAGTGCATCCTGTCTCCATCCCCGGCCAGTAGAACGAATGCCATGTTTTCTTTGTCTTAAGATGACCAGTCTTAGAAACATCGTAAGAAAGTCTCGAAATACCCTCACGGAGAGTCTCACCTGACTGAAGGTCTTTTCCATTTTTATGAAGAGGCGATGTAGGACGCCCTGCTTCCAAAGGAATTTCACCTTTCCTCTCTTCCAGTCTTTTACCACAGTAATAATAGGCAGGTACGTTATAATCAGGGACGTATGCATGAGGAGGAAGTCAGCTACACTGGAAGTAGAGGCCTCTTTCGGAAGTGGGAACTCCCGAAGTTTAACCACTATGCATGAACGCCGGAGTGATGACTTCGAGAGTATTCGGTCAAGGTCGCGAAAATTGGGGGAATCCTAACTAGTACGCATGCGTTTGTGAACGGTAAGCTTGCCACCAGAGAAACAAATCTCATCGAGAGTTCAAAAAGGCGAACGTTGAGCGCGCTGAAGTACTAACAGCGTTATTGCTGTTGTTTTTTGAATGGTTAAACGAAAGGGTCGGTTCAAACCTGTGATGATTGTCTTGGAATCGAATGACTGCCTATGACAAATGACTTTGTTGGCCTGACTGTTAGGAGAAGAATAAATGATTATGTTGAACTTTTTTTTTAATTTTTTTTTTATCTCGGTTGCACGCAAGCAGCTTCAATCCTTTTTTTTTTTTTTTTTTTTTTTTTGGCGGGGAGTATCCCTCTTCGTTGATCTTTATTTTTCGTTTATTTTTTTTCTGCTTTTTATATTAATGTTTCCACTTTAAATGTACCTATATCGTTAACAATACTATTTCTAAATGTATTTTATACAACTTTTCTATTTAACAATTCCCTCTCAGAAATGCACACAATATCCAGAGGGGAACCATATCTATAAATAGCAACACACATTTTGGCTATCACTATCAAATAATTCACATAACTTATTATTGACTTAAAACTTTGTGAATTTTCAAACGCGCCCGAAAAAACTTCCTTTAAGGTAATTTTGAATAATCATATTGAGAGCGGGGATGTAGCTCAGTCGGTAGCGCGCTGGATTTGTATCCAGTTGGCCGCTGTCAGCGTGAGTTCGTCCCCATGTTCGGCGAGAGATTTATTTCTCAGAGTCAACTTTGTGTGCAGACTCTCCTCTGTGTCCGAACACCCCCGTGTGTACACGCAAGCACAAGACCAAGAGCGCACGAAAAAGATCCTGTAGTCCATGTCAGAGTTCGGTGGGTTATGGAAACACGAAAATACCCAGCATGCTTCCTCCGAAAACGACGTATGGCTGCCTAAAATGGCGGGGTAAAAAAGGTCATACACGTAAAATTCCACTCGTGCAAAAAAAAGTGTACGTGGGAGTTTCAGCCCACGAACGCAGAAGAAGAAGAAGAAGAAGATAATCATATTGTATTTACAAATCACTTTATCCTCAACGCATTTCCAAATGAACATAATTTTTGGGAACAAAAAAAACAAAAAAACAAAAAAACAATTTCGTTCTCACAATTACTTTATGTTGAACTTGTGTTTAAAGCTGTGGTCTATTTATGACTTTGAGGTTGAAAAATAGGGATAAAATCATGTACAGAATTCTGTACAGCAAACGCTACCCGAAACCCCACATATACGGCGTGTATGACCTTGAGAGCTTCAGTCAACGCTTGAATTTTGCAGGGATTTTATCTTCAAGAGAGATCAAGGGGAAAAAATAAACATCTCGACCTCGAGACTTCGTGTCGCAAGTCTAAACCACTAGGCTACTGCGCCAATCGAGAAAAAGAAGGAAAAACATTGATATGAATTCATGTTATGTTATTCTTGAAGCAGCATGATTTATATCTCTATTCGCCTATTGTTCAGAAGTGAATACATGTATAACTATTTCTTAGATGTCTGTTTTCAACTGCACAGAGCTTTGGAGAGATTTAATTACTGTTCATGTCATTTTTCTTGCATGTTGTAAATAGAGATATCGCAGCTATTTGCATGGCGCGAATGTCGTGTAGCATGACGGTGTAAACATGTACTGCGATTCCGTGAAACATGTTTGCAAATAAAAGCAAATTTTAATGGCAATTTTTACGTTTTTGCAACGCATGAATTCAAGCGTAGAAAGATATAAATTATCTTCTTTTTTTTATTTTTTTATCTTTGACAACACGGGTGAAGTGGCATAGCGGTTAAGACATCGGCCCCGACATTTCGAGGCCCCGAGGCCTTGAGTTCGAATCCCTGCCAAGTCGTTTATTTTTTCTGCTCGATTCTTCTCGACAAATATGCTCAGCTCTGAGAGAGCAAACCTGATGGTACCACTGGAAAATTCAAGCGTTGACTGAAGCTCTCAAGGTCATACACGCCGTATAGGTGGGGTTTCGGGTAGCATTTGCTGTACAGAATTCTCAATTTTTTCAACCTCTATTTTACAACCTCGTAGCCCCGGAAAGTCATAAATAGACCACAGCTTTAATAATTTTATATCGGTAAAACTGTACCGGCACGGTTGGCCTAGTGGTAAGGCGTCCGCCCCGTGATCGGGAGGTCGTGGGTTCGAACCCCGGCCGGGTCATACCTAAGACTTTAAAATTGGCAATCTAGTGGCTGCTCCGCCTGGCATCTGGCATTATAGGGTTAGTGCTAGGACTGGTTGGTGTCAAAATAATGTGACTGGGTGAGACATGAAGCCTGTGCTGCGACTTCTGTCTTTTTGTGTTGCGCACGTTATATGTCAAAGCAGCACCGCCCAGGGCTCGTATTCTTGAAAAAGCTGCAATATTGTGTCCTTTAGAGTCAAACTGTCGTTTAACTACCGCCCGATATTTATTTTTACTGCCCAGTAATTATTTATTTACCAGGAGGTCGGCAGCTACCAGAATTGGTTATTTTTAGAATAGGAGATTCCTCATGCTTGCTCCTCTCTACAAACAATATTTGAACAAGATTTATTCTTGAAAAAGCTGCAACTCATATACTGGCCTGTAAAACTCAATAAGTCCGCCAACTGCTAAGTGTTATTTATGAAACACCGGTAAGTTCTTACCGGGTTGTCTCCGAGCTAAAAAGTTAGAGGACCCATCCCCCTCCTGTAAAGTCGCTACCTGTCAGTAACTTCACCAACACTGTCCATTAAAACCGTCAAGTTTGAATAAATCTTGTTCAAATATTGTTCGTAGATTTATGTCCCTATTGGACACACATTGGTGTCATTTAAGCACCGATGCATTGCGGTCAAATACGAGCTTCTGCTCGCGAAAGATTTCAACCGATGCTCGATCATAACGGCGTGTTGCGAAAGCGTGCTTGCGTCTTGTTTAATGCATTACAGTGGCGAGAGATTGGTGTCTGATTCCGTAGCCGAACGGTTATCGAATTCGCCTGATGCGCGATTTAGTCGAGTTCAAATCGCCATCAGGCCTTACTTTTTTATTTTATTTTTACTCTTTGTCATTTGTTTGTTTTTGTTTATTTTCTTCGTGTGCAAAAGAGTACGTTGTAATATCAAAATTGATTAAAAAAAATTAATTTTAGGCGAGAATGAGTTTTTTTTTTTAAATTGATAGTTAACATGACATTACCGTTAACTACCTTGTATACGCCCACCCACCCTATGTACCAGTTTTGCCCAAAAGTGGGGGGTGGGCGTTTACTAGGTACTATACCCTTGGCGGGTAAGGAGCTAAGGAGCTAGAAAAACGATATTTTGGTCATTTGTCATAGAAGTGTTCAAAGGATGCGTTATTGCACAAAACTCCCCCCCCCCCCCTCTCTCTCTCTCTCTCTCTCTCTCTCTCTCTCTCTCTCTCTCTCTCTCTCTCTCTCTCTCTCTCACACACACACACGCACACACACACACACTAACACTAACACACAATATCAACCTCTTCAGACATCACTTCCCGCCAAAGATGAAGCTTTGAAGATGAAGACCATTGTTGGAGCAGTCCGCGGTACAAGCCATCAAACAACTGTACGACGAGTCAGGCTTTATTTCACTTTAAGAGAGGCGTAAACGTCAAAAATTGATATTATTTCACAAGATTGTACACCGTAAGGTGCCAAACTACTTACTTGCGATATTGCCACCATTAATATCAACTAAAAATCCATATCGCCAGCGCAGACCTTTAGATAGGAAAGTTCCATAGTTTAACACTGAATTATACAAAAACTCATTTCTCCCATCTACAACACAACTCTGGAATTCTTTACCAGACTACATAAAACTTAAGTCCCTCAAGCACTTTTTGTCAAAAAACGATTTAAGTCCGCCGTGGTTTTTTTTTTTTTTTTTTTTTTTTAACCTCAGTTGCATGCAGGTTTGCTACTACAATATTATTTTTTGCCTTTTTTTTTTTTTTTTTGTGTGTGGCTTGGAGCAAACCTTCATAGGTCTTTTCTTTTCTCAGTCAAATGTGTAAATCTTTAGATCAACAAACTTTATCAGGAAAACTAATATGTTTAAGTAAATAAATAAAAATAATCATGACATAGATTTATTCCTTATCATACATTTCTATCCGTAAATAACAGTCTCTAAATAATATTATTTCAAACACTCAATTTAAACTTACACTTGTTTTATACCAGTCCCCTGAGGGTTAAATCCCTTTGA
>NC_090260.1:35365244-35387744 GCF_037325665.1 Littorina saxatilis | reverse complement strand
GGGGGCTTCAGCCTTCATCAACGCACCCCCCTGTACCATGTGGTCGGGAATCTTACTGGTCAACGCTACAGGGACGAAATTCTCGCCCCTATTGTCTTGCCGACCCTGCAGCAGATTGGCCCAAACGCCGTGTTTCAGGATGACAATGCTACTCCTCACAGGGCCAGGCTTGTCAACGACTACATCCAGCAAACCGGGGTCGTCAGGATGGATTTCCCTGCCTGTTCGCCAGACATGAACCCCATAGAGCATGTATGGGACGAACTGGACAGGCAGGTGAGGGCCAACCACCAGCCTCCCAGAAACCTGCAGCAGCTGCTGCAGATGCTCCAACAGGAGTGGCAGGCCATTCCACAGGCCTTTTTCACGAAGCTTATGAACTCTATGCGGTCAAGGTGTGGTGAACTTGAGCGCAAACGTGGCGGACACACCCATTATTGACCTCATGAAAGACTTGTTATGTTTATTTGTGACCCCTCTGCTGTTTGTGGACATGAATAACCGAATCGGCTCGATGAAATAAACCCAAATTTTGCAGTTGCGTTGCACATTGACTGAAGTAAGCGTGTTCCAAATTTCCGTACGATATGTTCATTCGCTCTTTTGCTGTGATTGCGTGTGTGAACCGTCCTTAACTTTTTTCCGCTAGTATATCTTCCACTGTAATTCTTTTCGAAAAGGTTCTGAAGTAAAAGGTTTGGAAATTGAAACTGACGATTCAGAAGAATTGCATATGTTTAAAAAGATTTTGAAGGCACTTCTGTATGCCGATGATGTTACCATGTCTTTGCGTGATAAAGATGACAATAAAGCTGTTCTAGGGATATTAGACGAGTTTGCAATTATATCCGGTTTGAAGATAAATAGAGTAAAATCAGAAGCAATGTGGATTGCATCAAAACGGAATAGCAACGCCCTCGTTACGGATACGGATTAAGATGGGTTAAACAAATGAAGATTTTGGGAATATATTTTTGCAATACATCCAGTGCCTCCCTCGTGAATGAAAACTGGACACAACGAATTAAGAGTATTAAACAGGTGATTTTAAACTGGGAAAAACGGAATCTTGGCATATTTGGTAAAATGTGCGTAATAAAAAGTTTTTTGATTTCCCATTTTGTTTATGTTATGCAGGCAATATGCATCCCTGAACCTGTGTTGAAAGAAATTAATACGATATTGTTTCGTTTTCTTTGGAGGAAAATTAATTGTAATAAGAAAGCGTTTGAGAAAGTGAAGAGAAGTGTTATGTGCAGTGGAATAGGAACAGGAGGAATTCAAATGATTGATATGCAAATATTGCTAGAATCTATTCTGTGCGGCTGGCTTGCTCAGCTTTCGAATATGAATAACAATAGTATATGGACTTGGATTCCTAGATTATATTTCCGTAATTTTGGAACAGATTTATCTTGTTTTAATTCAATTATTGGTCCTAAAAAATTTAAAGGATTAGATAGTCTTCAGTCCTCCTTTTGGAGCAAAGTACTGCGAGTTTGGTTGGAACATAATACACTGCACTCTCCTTCATCTCTGAAGATGGCATGCATTTGGAATAATGTCGATATAAAATATCAAAATAATGTAATTTATTTTGACAACTGGGCAAAAAAAGGAATAACACATGTCAATGACCTTTTAGAAAACAATTCCATTTTGTCATTTCAAAATTTACAGAACTTAATTGGTACTTCACCAGAACTCTATTTACAGTACATTGTTGTTCACTCGGCGTTATCTCGTTATTTAAAGAACAATACGGATTATGTATATGCTGTTACTGAAGAATTTTCGAAATTGTATTCTAATGATAAAGTTATGTTAAAAGCTAGAGACTTTCGAAATTTTATGACAGATATGAAATATAGTCCACCCTGCTGTGTTCGATTTTGGCTGAACAAACTTGGTATTAATATGGAAGAAAAAGTTTGGCTCAATGCAAAAGAGACAACAACGGAAACTAGACTAAAAGTCCGCCGTGTTATTGGTATTCTGGAGATCGCATATCACAAACAATTCACTGTAAGCTCAGGCTATATATAAGTGATCTTAATAACGATCTAGTGAGACGACACGCTGCTACAGATGCATCTTGTGACTGCGGATTTCCGTCCGAAACCGTAAAACACTTATTATACTCACGGAATAAAATAACTTAACATGTTTTAAAATTTAATATCTCAAAATCGGAAAAAGTTGCAGGAGAGCGGGGTAGTACCATCAATTCCTGAGAAGAGGAAAAAACCCGGAATGTTCTCGGTTGCTTAGTTTTTTCACAATTGGTCCTCAAAGACGCATGGTGTCATTTTGGAGTTTACTAGACTGACAATTAAGCTAATTTTTGTCGCAAGAATTTGTTCCACGCCTTAGTGAAGAACAGTCACGTTTATGTGAGGGGTTAGTAAATCCCGCAGAAGCAGCCGACGCTCTGTGTAGCATGAAAAATGGCTCGGCCCCCGGGGCTGATGGAATTTCTATTGATTTCATGAAAGTATTTTGGAGCAAGATAAGCAGATTGCTTGTTGATTCATTTAATGAATCATTTGAAAGGGAGCAAAATCAAGGGGTGATAATATTGTTGCATAAAGGAAAAGATCTGGATAGAGAACGATTAAGTAATTGGAGACCAATTACTTTAACTAATACTGATTATAAGATTCTAGCTAAAGTTTTGGCAAGAAGAATGGGTTTAGTAATTAATGAACTAATCAGTGTAGATCAGGTTGGTTACCTAAAAGACAGAAATATATCAACAGTGATTAGAACGATTGACGATGCGGTTAATTACTTTAATGTTAGTGGAAAGGCGGGTTATCTGCTTGCCCTGGATTTTAAAAAAGCTTTCGACAGTGTATTAAAGTCACTACTTCTTAATGTTTTTGACAGATTTGGATTTGGATCTAGTTTTAAAAAGTGGGTGGAGATTTTGATAAAAGGTACTACAAGCTGTATAAATCATGGAGGTTGGTTATCGGAGAGTTTTAACGTATTTAGTGGGATTCGACAAGGTTGCCCGTTTTCGCCGTTGGCTTTCGTCTTGGCGGTAGAATTGTTGGCGATTAAGATAAGAAACAGCCCTATAGTTGGAATAATTACACCGAACATGATTAATCAGGATAGTACGGTCATAAAGATAAAACAAATGGCAGATGATACAACCCTGTTTTTAAAAAATCGAGATGATGCTAACATGGCAATGAACACATTGAACCAATTTAGCAAAGTCTCAGGGCTACAATTAAACTTAGATAAAACGAAAGCTTTAAGAATGGGGAGAGAACCAACGGAACCTAATCTGCCTTTCCACGTTGTTAAGGAGATCAAAATTTTAGGGATTAAATTTAGTAGTTGTAAAATGGCAAAAGACATCGAGGAAAACTGGAAATTCAAAATGGAGAGTCTTGATGTCATGATTAAACAGTGGAGTAAAAGAGATCTCAGTATACAGGGAAAAATAACAGTTATTAAAACGTTTATGACTTCCCCATTTGTGTATATTATGCAGTCTGTTGGTCTTCCAAAGCAAGTTCTCACACAGCTAAACACGAAACTATACAAATTTGTATGGCAAAAACAATATAGTAATAAAAAAGCTTTTGAAAAGATAAAAAGGAAAATTATGGAGTCTGAATATGAGCATGGTGGATTGAAAATGATCAATATGTTTGATATACAGAAAGTGTTTTATTTAAATTGGATTGGACGGTTGCATGAAGCAGGTCGAGAAAATTGGAGTGCAATCCCAAACTGGCACATTCAACAATTAACAGATTTTAATCACTTGGCAAAAATTAATTGCACACAAAAGGAATTACAAGGAATCGAAAAAGTTCAAAATGATTTTTGGAAAGAGGTATTTTTGACATATCTTGATAATAAAAATAAAGTAGGTTTAGAGGAAGTTGACAGAAATGATGTTGGTAATCAACTGTTATTTAATAATAGACTGATTCAGTTTAAAGGTTAAGTGTTGGATTTTGTAAAATGGCGCCAGAAAGGTTTTAATGTTATAAATGATTTGTTGAATGTTGAAAGAAATCAGTTTCTGTTATGTGAAGATGTTCAGATCACTGTGCAGCAAAACCCTGCAATAACCTTTTTTGAATACAACGCTGTGATGAATGCAATTCCAAAACAATGGAAAGATTGGATTGTAGACAACCCAGCACATATAGTTAATGTAGATATAATTGATGATGAATTGAATGTGTTTAAAAGCAAACCCAAGTTAATTAAGTTATATTTAAAGAAAAAACGGAATTATAGCATTGAAAAATCTCATGCAATCGATTTTTGGAAAAGAAAACTAGATTTTGTTTTTGTCGAACAGACGTGGTTGTTGCCACGACAGGTGACAAAAGAAGTGCGCCTGCGTGTGTTGCAATGGAAAATTTGTCACAATTTATATCCCACCAATATTTTATTACATAAAATGAAAGTAAGTCAAACAAAAAACTGTAACGAGTGCCCACATATTTTGGATGTCATGGAACACTTTTTCTATGAGTGTCCCCGAATTAGAAGGTTTTGGACTTATATTGAAAAAATGTTGAACAGTCTGACAGGTCGGGCTTTCTTATTGTCTATTACAGATGTATTATTAGGAATAGAAAAATGTCAGCGTTAATTAACCATGTTTTATTGATAGCAAAAATGTGCATTAGCAAAGTTAAGAAAACTAAATCGCCTATTCCATTGGAAATTGTATTTCAACAAGAACTTGCGCTACGAAAGGTGTATCCCCATTGTCCTTAGCTAGATTGCTGTTGAATTAAAAAGTAATTTAATGGAAATGTAACCTGTAATGCAAAAGAAAACAAAATTAAAATTTCATTGAAGAAAAAAAAAAGACCAATGAAGAAGGATATGCTCACCGCCCAAAAAGAAAGAAAAAAAAAGAAAAGAAAAAAGAAAAAAAGACAAAAGAGGCAAAAAAGATGGGTTGAAGCAACCTTGCATGCAACTGAGGTAAAAAACAAAAAACAAAAACAAAAACAAAAAAAAGAAAAAGAAAAAAGAGAAAAGAATAAAAAGAAAGAAAAAAAAAAGAAGAAAAAAAAAAAAAAAAAAAAAAAGACTGACACCTAAGCTTGCCGACGCTGCCGACAGCCAGTGCACGCTGTGTGTGCTGTAAACAGCTAGGCCTGCACTCTTTGACTCTCGGGGCACGTCTACCCGTACTTGAAACCTGCAAAAGGTCTGCTGCTGATACACGAATATTGCATGAAAGTACTGCCTTTGGTTTGTCCGTTTGTTTCTTTCTCTTTGCCCAAAACTGTCCACTCTGTCTTTCACCATGCCACGAACGTGTGTGAACGATAGACTCGTCGCAATAGGGATGTTAAGAGGAGGGATGACTTATACTGATGTTGCTAGGAGATTCGGAGTGACCAGGCAATCAGTGCACGCACAGCGCTGTCAAACACACAGTGCTAAGTTTGTAACCTCCAAAATGACACCATGCGTCTTTGAGCTCAAATTGCAAAAAAACGGAACAAGCCAGACTATTCCGGTAAATCACTCCTGTAACTTTTTCCGATTTTGAGATATTACATTTTAAACAATGTTAAGTTATTTTATTCCGTGAGTATAGATTGTCCAAATTATCGCGAAGCACGTCAAGAAACCATACATACCCTCCCTAACCACAGTATTCACCTCCCCCACCTTCTAAATGGAGACAGACAGTATTCTTTAGATTTGAACAAGAACATTTTTTCCAGAGTACACTCGTTCATTGAACGTTCAGGCCGCTTTGGGCAAACCAGAATCAATGCTCCACAAGCCGGACAACAACTTTAATTTCTGCACAACTCCCACCCATCCCTCTTCTTTTTATTCCTTTTCTTGGGGTCCTTCCTTCCTCTTACTGTCTTTCTTTATAATGATTATGCAACGTTTATTATGTTATGATAATTTTGGATGATTAATGTAATGAGATGAGGATGATTATAATGTTGATGCTTTGGATTTCCAATTTGGTTTATTTAGACAAATTGTTCAGCCGTTACCGCCTTACGTTATAATATCCATGCAGGAACACCACTACAAGCTTCTAGCTTGTTGCTGTTACCTGTGTCTTTTGTATACATGTCATGATTGTAACATTTGTTGAAATAAACTTATGTTTAGACCAAAGATGAAGCTTTCGTTTCTTCTTTTTCCTCCCAGTCAAAAATGTATTGCGATTCTCTAGCCACTCCAGAAACCTTTTTCTGTCCAATCCCCGAAGCATGTCTAAGGAAAGGAAACAATTGAAAAACAACAATAACAGCAGACTGAATAATCTTTATTTATTGTCCTTGTCTACTAGTCCACTGGTCGAAACTGGCCCGGGGGTGGGCGTTTACTAGGTACTATACCATGTACACCTGCATGCAACTGAGGTTTATAAAAAAAATAAAAATAAAATCTCCCCGTGTTTTTATTTCATTTAGTTTGTTTGGGTTGTTGCTATTGACTTTGAAACTGACACGCCGGCGAAAACGCCGGTAACGCGTGCGCAGAGAAGAGCAAGCATCGGGAATCTTCAATTCTAAAAATAACCAACTGGTAGCTGCCGACTTTCCGCTAGACACACATGAATACCGGGGAAAAATAAATAATTACTGGGCAGTAAAAATAAATACTGGGCTGTAGTTAAACAACAGTTTGACTTGGAAGGACACAATGTTGCAGCTTTTTAGCCAGCGTGTTAGTTTCAAAGTCAATAGCAACTACCTTGTGACCAGTTTCTCCCCTAGACTGTATTGAAAAATGCGTCCGTGTGAGCTGACCCCCACTTGTCACCAGTAGCAAAGAACAACTCATGTGCAAGTCGGTTTAGTTCAATGATATTTTAGCAAACAGACACCGATGAAGATATAAATGCACGTTTGCTCAAGGGGACTTCCGAAGGATTTTAATAGAAATGCGCGCAGCAGAATGTATATGGCCTTTCTGATTCCCTATTGAAAACATTTAATACACTACTCACAAAAAGTTAAGGATCACTATGAGAAAACAGGTGGTCAATAAAATCAGTTCGCTACTGTTATTTATTTCTTAGTCAAACCAAATTGTTATGAATTCTTGTTCAGCTGTAAGTGGGCGATGTTGTTTTAGTGGGAAAATTGCACGGAATTCTGTACTACTGAGTTTGGTAGCAAATGAAAAAGCGGAAACTTGCGAAAACGGACCTTGTTTTGGACCGTTCAGCCCGAACACATTGCACAAGCCACATGGAAAAACCATTATGCACGTGCAAGCACTGCTGTTTATGTATGAGATGCTGTCACTTGCTTGGCTTTTTGAGAAGACATACCACCAGTATTAGGCATTATCTGACAAAGCCTCCCCGACGAAAATTGAACGAGTTTGAGAGGGGACGAGCTGTTGCATGGTTCCAAGATGGTGTCCCCAAGCGAAAAGTGGCCAGGCGACTTCACGTGTCCATCTCGGTCATTGTCAGACTGGTTCAACGTTTCCCAGCCACTGGGAGGGTCCAGGAAAGACGCAGACCTGGGCGACCAAAGAAGACAACTCCACGTGAAGATCGTCTCATTGAACGACTAGCCTTGCAAACAAGAACAGCCTCTTCCAGCATTATTCGAAGGCGCTAGACAGCTGAGGGTGGCTACTGACACCAACATCAGCCAGCAGACCATACGGAATCGCCTTCATGGGTTTAGCCTCCGTTCTCGTCGCCCAGCTGTACGGCCACGCTTAACTCCGGCCCATAGGGCAGCACGCCGCGCCTTCTGCAGACGTCACGTGAGGTGGACACGTCAGCAAGGTCCCAGGTCCTGTTCAGTGATGAATCACGCTTCACCCTGAACCACAACGACGACCGACTGAGGGTCTGGAGGCGCCAAGGGGAACGCTACATTGACGCCACTGTCCAAGAAAAGGTGGCCTTTGGTGGAGGTTCTGTAATGGTCTGTGGGGCCTTCAGCCTTCACCACAGAACACCCTTGTTTCATGTACAGGGTAACCTGACTGGCCTCCGATACCGGGATGAGATCCTTCGACCGCTGGCTGTGCCTACACTGCAGCAGATGGGACCGCACGCTCGCCCCACAGGGCAAGGGTGGTCAACGACTTCCTGCAGCAGTCTGGAGTCAACAGAATGGAGTGGCCAGCATGCAGTCCCGATCTCAACCCGATTGAGAACCTCTGGGATGAGTTGGATCGCAAAGTGAGGAGCAACCACCCCCCTCCCAGGGATGTTCAGCACCCCTACCAGGAGCTACAGGCTGAGTGGCAGGCGCTTCCACAGAGGATCTTCACGACCCTGGTCAACTCTATGAGGACTCGCTGCGTCGAGTGCCAGAACAGCCAGGGCGGTTACACGCATTACTGAACTTTTGGGAGCATCTGAATGTCATGTCTTGTGATTTCAACGACTTTGTGAAATTAAATTTCGATACGTACACACTTTGATAAAATGTACAGACCACACGATTGCTCGAAATTGAAGGAAATGTTGTATCGTTATTGCTAAAGCATTGAATTAAACGTTTGCCAAATACCAACGCATTGGCTTTCTTATTTGGAAAGTTATGAATTTGTGTGCAAGTGATCCTTAACTTTTTGTGAGTAGCTTAGATCCCTTGACTTTGGATATGACAAGAAAATATCCGGCGCATTTACGTGATTTGTAAATCACGGGGCGATTGTTTTACATTTTTACAAATCACGGGTTAACACGCTCGCATATTTTGTGTTCTAATGCAGGTGTCGATCACACGTGCGGTCAAAAACGGGAGATTTTGCGTTAATTACTAGGGGCATTATGCCAAAAAGCGCTGTATGTCAGCAAAGACTTGGTAGTTTGCTTTGAAACGTAAATACGCCCGATATTTTCTTGTCATCTCCAAATTAAGTCAAGGGATCTATTAAATGTTTTGATTCTTATTTCATTACTTTTTTGTCCCATCGCTGGGATATTCGGGTCAATTCCCCCCAATGGAAGGCTAGCAGGAACAAAGTCGCGCTTCCTCCAAATCAGGGGATCTATCAGATGTTTTTATATTTAGTCAAGTTTTGACTAAATATTTTAACATCGAGGGGGAATCGAAACGAGGGTCGTGGTGTATGTGCGTGCGTGCGTGTGTGTGTGTGTGTGTGTGTGTGTGTGTGTGTAGAGCGATTCAGACTAAACTACTGGACCGATCTTTATGAAATTTGACATGAGAGTTCCTGGGTATGAAATCCCCGAACGTTTTTTTCATTTTTTTGATAAATGTCTTTGATGACGTCATATCCGGCTTTTCGTGAAAGTTGAGGCGGCACTGTCACGCCCTCATTTTTCAACCAAATTGGTTCAAATTTTGGTCAAGTAATCTTCGACGAAGCCCGGGGTTCGGTATTGCATTTCAGCTTGGTGGCTTAAAAATTAATTAATGACTTTGGTCATTAAAAATCGGAAAATTGTAAAAAAAAATAAAAATTTATAAAACGATCCAAATTTACGTTTATCTTATTCTCCATCATTTGCTGATTCCAAAAACATATAAATATGTTATATTCGGATTAAAAACAAGCTCTGAAAATTAAATATATAAAAATTATTATCAAAATTAAATTGTCCAAATCAATTTAAAAACACTTTCATCTTATTCCTTGTCGGTTCCTGATTCCAAAAACATATAGATATGATATGTTTGGATTAAAAACACGCTCAGAAAGTTAAAACAAAGAGAGGTACAGAAAAGCGTGCTATCCTTCTTAGCGCAACTACTACCCCGCTCTTCTTGTCAATTTCACTGCCTTTGCCATGAGCGGTGGACTGACGATGCTACGAGTATACGGTCTTGCTGAAAAATGGCATTGCGTTCAGTTTCATTCTGTGAGTTCGACAGCTACTTGACTAAATATTGTATATTCGCCTTACGCGACTTGTTTCTTCTTTACTTCATTGTCCAATCACTGGGAAATTCGGGGCGTTTCCTCCCTGTGGAAAGCTAGCAGCAACAGAGACACGCTACCTCAAAGTCAAGGGATATATTAGATTGTTGTTTTTCATTACTTTATTGTCTATTCGCTGGGAAATTCGGGTCGCTTCCTCCCAGTGAAAAGCTATCAGCAACCGAGTCGCACTACCCCAAAGTCAAGGGATATATTAGATTTTTTTTCTCTCATTACTTTATTGTCCCATCGCTGGGAAATTCGGGCGCTTCCTCGCAGAGAAAAGCTAGCAGCAACAAAGTCGCGATACCCCGAAGTCAAGGGATCTATAAGATGTTTTTGTCATTAATGTATTTTCCCGTCGCTGGGAAATTCGGGTCGCATTCTCCCAGAAGAAAGCTAGTAGCAACAGAGTTGCGCTACCCCAAAGTCAAGGGATCAATTAGATTTATTTAATTCTTTTCATTATTTTATTGTCCCATCGCTCAAAAATTCGGATTTGTTTTCTTTATGCTAAAAATCGTAATATTTTATCTATCGAGTCCAAACCACCCCCACCACCCAGCGTGGACGGCTTCACTGTGTCACAATGTGGATGCAAAGAAAGACAAAAATATCTACTGAAAGAGCACACGCCGACGACGAGCAATATCTAGTAAAACTGCAGACGGGTCACCTGCAGCCTCAGCCGTGTGTGTATGTGTGTGTGTGTGTAATCCAGCAGCGTGCTTACAACAACAACAACAACAACAAACACAAAAAACACCTAATAAAAAATGTTTAAAAAAACCCACAATAAATACCGGTTAAGCGATATGAAACAAATCAGTCAATCTGTCGCTCGAAACAAAAATATCAACACTAAAAACCAGCCATATATGACGTAATGTGAGTAGTTTTGACAGCATCGCTGACCTTAATTCTGTTTTCACATATTAATGTTTAAAACAAACATAAACTTTGAAAATAATTCTCTGAGAATGTTAGGACAGTTCCACTCATCTTGAACTCAGGTCAAAAGGAGTTCAGGTCATTCTCTCCCTGACAGGATGCCTTGAGATTCCTTGTCTGGCAAGGAAACCGATTTGTGTGTGTGTGTGTGCATATTTAGAGTTTTTTGTAATGTATTATTGATATAAGCAGATTCGCGATCG
The DNA here is from genome assembly GCF_037325665.1 of Littorina saxatilis. Classification (NCBI taxonomy): domain Eukaryota; kingdom Metazoa; phylum Mollusca; class Gastropoda; order Littorinimorpha; family Littorinidae; genus Littorina; species Littorina saxatilis. The sequence goes on along the minus strand of NC_090260.1, from coordinate 35,376,699 downwards.
TCGATAATGATTTTTCATGGTGTTTTGTCATTTTAAAATTACGAAGGAATTGAAATGTAAGACAGTTTCAAGCGAGCTATTTTTCGCGGCTGTATTTACTGTGCAAACAATTCTAAATATGACAAAAGTGTCACGTGATAATCAACCGTTTGGTTTCGGCGCTCACTGGAGCAGACGATTTTTTCTGTAACCAGTTGACAGAGATGAAACCATATATGTGACCCTCCACCACGAAATGAGTCGCATGTCACCTTTGCATGATTTTCATATTTTTACATTTTCCTAAATAATTTTTCATGTTCTATCCAGTGGTGAAAACCGTTTTAGAAAAGAGCGAAAACTGTTTGAGTTATAAGCCTGTAACAAAGGTGACCCTCACACTGTTACCATACACTCCCCGGACTTATATTAAGCCTAGCGCAGAACCGCGCGAGGTGACATGCGACTCATTTCGTGGTGGAGGGTCACATATTACGGTCTCCTTCCGGCAGCAGTCCCAAAAATTCGACTTGTTTTGACCTTAGAACGATGTCTTTATCATAACTGTGAAGAACAGAACGGAGATCACTGTCGAAGTCGGCCAATCTGCAATCATTTTCGTCTCGCGAACACTGATCTCAAATTTAATAATAATAATAATAATACGAATATTTATAACGCGCACATATCTCACCAACAGGCGACTCAAGGCGCACATACACTCGTTCACACACACGGAGACTTAAAGTCACTAGCACACACACACACACCATCAAACATTAAAATATGTACAGTTATTCAGGGTGGGATGGGGTGGGCAGTGTATAATGCATGGATTATTTGGAAAAAAGGAATGTCTTGAGTGCAGATTTGAATGATTCGAGGGACTGTTGTTGGCGGAGGGGGAGAGGTAGTGTGTTCCATTGGCTAGGTGCTTGGAAAGAAAATGAGCGTTGACCTGCTGTTTTGAGTTTGGTGTGGGGGATGTTGAGCTTGAGGGAGTCGGCAGATGATCTGAGTGTTCGTGAAGGGACATAGAGAGAAAGGGAGTCGGAGAGATAGGCAGGGGCGAGACCATGGAGGCATTTGTAGGTGAGAGTGTTGATTTTGTAGGTGATACGGGCAGGAACGGGCAACCAGTGGAGCTGATGTAGGAGGGGGGTGATATGATCTCTTTTTCTTTCGTAGGACAAGACGGGCAGAGCTATTTTGAATGCGTTGGAGACGAGAGATAGAAGAAGAGGGAAGACCCGCCAAGAGAGAGTTACAATAGTCAAGACGTGAGAGAATGGTGGAAGTGACCAGTTTGGCGGTAGCATCTGTGGTGAGGTATTTGCGGATAGTGGCGATGCGGCGGAGTTGGAAGTAGCAGGTGCGAGAGACAGAAGAGATGTGTTGTTTCATGGAAAGGGTGTTGTCTAGAGTGACTCCGAGGTTTTTGACAGCAGAAGACAGAGGGACAGAAGAGTCAGAGAGTCGAAGAGAGTCGGAGGTGGCTTTGGAGAGTTTGGATGTAGTGCCTATTAGGATAGCTTCAGTTTTGTTGCTATTGAGCTGAAGTTTGTTTTCTGTCATCCAATTCTGCACGTCAGTGATAGTGTCAGAGATAGAGGAAAGAAGAGATTCAGACTGGTCAGGGGAAGAGCTGTTGTGAAGTTGAGAGTCGTCGGCAAAAGAGTGGTGGAGAACGTTGTGTCGGTCAAGGATGTGGTCAAGAGGTTGAGTGTAGAGAGTAAATAGTACAGGCCCAAGGACTGAGCCCTGAGGGACTCCGCACTCAAGCCTGATGGGGTCAGAGTCTGATGGGGTCAGAGTTCAGTTTGTCAATCGAAACAGTCTGGTAGCGGTCGGTAAGATAAGAAGAGAACCAAGAAAGAGCTGTGCTATGGATACCAAAGGTGTGCTGAAGGCGTTGAAGGAGGATGTTGTGGTCGCGAAAAACATATGGGAGATAACTCTGTATTCTTTTTTTTTATATAGATTCGCGTAGGACTGTAGCGTCCGGTCAGAGAGACAACTGGCAATAGCCGTGGAGCGATGCTTATCAGAATGAGTTCCACTGAGTCCATCATAATCAAATATAGTGCCGAAAAATTAAAGCTTCTTTTTTTAATACAATAACAGGATAGATTGTTCCAAAAAAAACTACAGAAAATTGGCCATTTTGACCTCCATAATGTAACATCTTAAAAGTAAGTGTAGTTGGACCTGTCTTTAACGACAGTTTGAAACTGTCTACCCGAGTTGTTATCGCAATTAAAGAAAGCCGCCGTTGGCTACTCGGGTGGTGTCTTATCGCTTTCAAGAGTATGTCAAGAGTATGTCAAGAGGTGTGTATGGGGTGCACTCAAGCGCAGAAGACAACGTGATTGCATTCGGCTAACTGAGAGCCGTCCCGTCCGTCTGATACGTTTAGCAGTCGGTATAGCGAGATGGTAGTGTATGAATGTTATGTATTGGTGATGTAGAGATAGTACAATGTAATTAAAAAAAATAAATTTAAAACAAACATGATTTTAAAGGTTGTGAAAGACAGGTTGTGAACGTTAGTTTGGGCCGAAACTGGCAGCCGCAGTCCGTTTAGACATGTGATCGCAGTTGACAAGTAAGCAATATCTTAAAACATGTCGCGTAGACGAAATTAATACATTCAGTCAACCCTTCGAACTCACATTATGAAAGACAATACGAAGACAAAACTCAATACCTGTGTCGATTTCATACCTGACGGCGACCGCTATCGCGTTCACGCCACAGAAAGCCAGTATAGCGCAGTAGTGTAAAGCGCTTCTTATGAAATTGTGCTTTTTCTATTGTATATTAATTTTTTTTCGAGCTTGTTTTAATCCAAACAGGACATTAAACGTTGTATGTATTTTTGACCAAAATATGACATTTTACACAGATCGAAACAGTCAGTGTTCCTCCGAGACCGCGCTAGCGGTCGAGGTGAACGACTGTCGAGATATGTGTAAATTGTCATATTTTGGTAAAAAAATACAAATAAAATGTATGTATCTGGGTAGAATTTCTTGTAGTTTTTATGATTGAACGCACACAAACATGCACTATTTTGTAGTCTCGGCTGGCCGCCTAAACAGACGTTTTGTCGGCCTCTGACGTCACATAGCTCAAAGAAGGGAAATCCAGTGTTCAATCGATACACATAGATTTGTTTATGGAATCAGAAAATGATCAAGAATAAGATTACATCTTTTTGGATCGATTCATCACATTTTATTTTTAAATACAATTTTCTGACTTTTAATGGCCAAACTCAAAAAATAATTTGCAAGCTTTAATCCTGAAATGCAATCCTGTTGTCCGGATTTTGTCGAAAGTTACTTTTACAGAATTTTAATCAAATGAATCCAAATATGAGGGTGTGACAGTGCCACCAAAACTTGTACAAAATGCCAGATATTACGTCATCAAAGAAACGTATCCTCCAGTAGTCCAGTAGTTTTCTCTGAATGGCTCTACACATACATACACACAGACCCACAGACCCACAGACACGTACTACGTAGGCCCTACACCACAACCCTAGTCACGATTCCCCATCTAAGTTAAAACATTTAGTCAAAACTTTACAATATGTTAAAAAATATATATATATAATATTTCGTGTGGTCGTTATAGACAAAGTGGTGGACAAGCTTTCATTGGACAGGTTTGATTGCACGATCGGACTAAAGATTCAAACACACCGGTTGGCTTCAAGGGAGCCCGGGTAGCTCAGGTTGTGGACTTGTGATCCTAGGGTCGCGGGTTCGAATCTCGGCCGGGGCCCAGATATGTCATAATGATATACTACAACAACAAAAGTTCATGGAAAGATAGAAACGCTTACTTGCGTTGCAACTTTCAAAACATTTAAGAGTAATTCGCAGTCGGCTGCAGGTCGAACATCATGGAAAATTACATATGAAAATCCGGACGAGGAAGTAAACTTTACCAAAACATTATTGCGAGAAATGTCGCGACAAAACTGCCGGTTGTTGTTATTTTTCTACCTCAAATGCACTCGACATCTGCATGAGTAGGAATAGCATAGAACACAAAATACGCATGCTAACTTAACAAGACAACATGTTCTAGGTAGATAATGTTTGACTTTCTTCTCTCATGTAAAAGTTGTATATCATCTATATTGTTGTATCATAACAGAATTCAGACGTTCAAACGATTTCTGAAACAGACGTGTGCTGCCTGCTACATATATCATTAAACAAATCAAGCCAGTGATGTTGAGAAGAAAAAATATCGACAACCAACTATACCACAACGACAACAATCGATAATTTTGCGCACAAAACAAAAAAAACTTTCGGGAAATAGAAGTCAAGTAAGCTGATCAACTGAAAGAAGAATGAATCTGAATACACATATTTTGTCTTCTTTACCCCTGTCTCCACCCCCTGACCTTGGTTCGGCGCGTCGTTAACAGATACTATGATTTGACACGATCGTTACCTCACAGACGACACGACTCGCCGCGTCTACCTCTCCCTGTGTGCTTCTGTAGCGGCATGTATAGGATGAAAAATATTAATTAATTTATTTTTGTTGTTGAGCAACGGTTTTTACGAACACATAGTGTTAAATAAAACCTTGAAAGAAAAATGATTGTTGTGTATGCATGAACCGCGCACAAGTTCTATCACGCCTCTTCTGAGCGGCTCCCGTTCCACCAAGGGCAACATTTTTTTCTGCCAACGATTTATTGCATGAAGAAATCAAGTTGACACCTTCTTCGAGCTTCGTGGTCCGCCAGTAAAGTAGCGCACATACTAAATACATTCATCCATTGGCCCAAATGGTCATGTGATAAACCCAACGCTCCGCCCACTCCACTCAAAACACTTGACCGCCGCGTCAATGAAATCTTCGCTGGTGTTTATTGGATGGTCTGTTTTGTTACAGGCCGAACGCTGCCCGTCTTACAGAAGGCTCATAAGACCGCGTAAAAGCCATACCACGTTGAAATCAGCGGTTCTCTTCTAAAAGCGTGATTGACATTGTCAGTTAGTCAAGCAAACGAATGCACGCGTTCACGCATGCACACACATTAATATACGTTTGTTCTGCGAATTGTTTGCTTGTTTCTCTATGATTTGTTAATGCGTGCGCGTGTTTGTATGTGTGTTTATCACCAGTCGACATAATTACTGAAATACTCAATTCTTTGGACGCAACAGCACTCTGCACTTTCAAGCATGTACTACATGTACTGTTTTTGTACATGGGGTTAACACACGTTGTTTTGCATAGAAATCTTAATTCGTTAAGCGGGGAATACTTTAAAAAACAAAACCCACATGTTTTAACGATTCACGTAATGTTGCTTAGCTAACACAACAATTCGCCAAGAAAAATGTACTTAGCATACCCATTCCTAAAACGAGTATAAAGGATCTTAGTTGGAAAAAAAAGGGAAGTTTTGTTTTTGTTTTTTAAGTAAGTCGCCCAAGCGCTCTATCAACTTGGCTAAAAACAAATCTTTGAAAAAAAACACAACTAACTACACACACACACACACACACACACACACACACACACACACGAAAAAAATAAAAGAAAAGAGAAACACACACTAATGTGACATGATATAACTGAGTTTGCTGAAAACTGACGAAAAAGTACAAGACCGGAAAATCGCAAATGCTTACGCATAAACTTTTACAATTTCTTAGAAGCGCTCCGAACAGACACAATCACACACTCACATGCAACTTGGAAAAGCACTTCACTGGACAGTTCGGGTTGCAATTTTGGTTATTGTAATTATGTAACCACACACGTACCATCTGAACATCAGTGTCTAAGTGTTCAGTTATTCACACGGGTTTCATCTGCTTGGGTAATGGATTACAACTAAATAGCACTGAAAAAATTAATGTAAAGAATCAAGAATCAAACGCAAAAGAGATTATCGCCAGAAGGTGAAATCCTGTTTGTATGAAAAGAAATAATCGGCAACGGTAACGGAGCATTTTACAGTTAGTTATTTCAGATGTTTCCAAATTACATCACTGCGAATGTCTCTTGGGCTTCGAAAGGTGGATGTCGCCGGGGAAAAATCACTAAAACGGCTTATTTATTTCTTTATTTGTAAATGAAGTCCTTCCAATACGTATCAATGATTTGGATCACCACCTCAGGTTTGCCTAGGAAGGCGTAATCAATATTTTTAATTTTACGCCGGCAATAAATGTTTACTTTGCGCGTAAAACATATATTAAGAGCGTACAATTCATCAACAGTAATTAAAACAAACAGAAAATCAACAAACTAACTTACAAACAAGCAAAGGGACACGAGAAGAAAAACAAGTCGCGTAAGGCGAAAATACAATATTTAGTCAAGTAGCTGTCGAACTCACAGAATGAAACTGAACGCAATGCAACGCAGCAAGACCGTATACTCGTAGCATCGTCAGTCCACCGCTCACGGCAAAGGCAGTGAAATTGACAAGAAGAGCGGGGTAGTAGTTGCGCTGAGAAGGATAGCACGCTTTTCTGTACCTCTCTTCGTTTTAACTTTCTGAGCGTGTTTTTAATCCAAACATATCATATCTATATGTTTTTGGAATGAGGAACCGACAAGGAATAAGATGAAAGTGTTTTAAATTGATTTCGAAAATATAATTTTGATAATAAATTTTATATATTTAATTTTCAGAGCTTGTATTTAATCCGAATATAACATATTTATATGTTTTTGGAATCAGAACATGATGGAGAATAAGATGAACGTAAATTTGGATCGTTTTATAAAAAATATTTTGTTTACAATTTTCAGATTTTTAATGACCAAAGTCATCAATTAATTTTTAAGCCACCAAGCTGAAATGCAATACCGAAGTCCGGGCTTTGTCAAAGATTACTTGACCAAAATTTGAACCAATTTGGTTGAAAAATGAGAGCGTGACAGTGCCGCCTCAACTTTCACGAAAAGCCGGATATGACGTCATAAAAGACATTTATCAAAAAAATGGAAAAAAAGGTCTGGGGATTTCCTACCCAGGAACTCTCATGTCAAATTTCATAAAGATCGGTCCAGTAGTTTAGTCTGAATCGCTCTACACACACACACAGACACACACACACACGCACACACGCACGCAAGCACATACACCACGACCCTCGTCTCGATTCCCCCTCTACGTTAAAACATTTAGTCAAAACTTGACTAAATGTAAAAAACAGAGACAGAAATGGGGGAGGGGAGCATATGGGGAGGTGGAGAGAGGCATTACAAAAACTTTCCTGTTGACGAAAGCAAAATGACGCGAAATGAACCCAATGATGGTTTTTTTCAAAAGTAATGTAGTAAGCTTACAAAAGTGTTCTTTTTTTGTTTGTTTTATGTGTTTTCCTTTTAACAGCCAACTGTCGCCCAATTAGGGACTGCTCTACATTATGCAAATGAATATGAATAGTTAATGGTTGAAAAGTGTGAAAAAGAGAGAGAAACAAAGAGAGAAACAGACTGGTAGAGAGAAGATGGAGAGAGGGAGGGAGGGATTCAAAGAACTGTTGCCGAAAGCAAGGCATCTCGAGATAATGGCCTATAACCTGTTCAGGTAAGTATGTTAAAAGCAATTAACCGCTGAACTCATCCTCTCTAAAGAGTACACTTCACACCAATCGCTGAAGTTTTCAAGGGGTCATAGAGTACACACATTGGACAATAGAGAGGCCGTAAAAGGGTCGCGTTGCCATTGGTCAACCTGACCACGTGATCAGCCTCGGCACAAAGCTACGTCCGTGGTCATGGAAACCCTTTCTAGTTCAGTCCTGGCTCGGAACAGTTTTTTGTGGTTTTTTTTTCCGAACGATGTAGGCGTCTCCCAGGAATTGTTTTGGTTGGCGTGCGGAGCGGAGAGTTACAAATTACTTTAAAAGAAAACACTTTGGTTACTTCTCAGAGTGTTATGTATGGTCCGACTGAGGTGCCAGTAGCGGACGTTTTGAATGGAAACAAATTGAAACAACTTTTACAGCCCGGACTTCGGTATTGCATTTCAGCTTTGTGGCTTAAAAATTAATTAATGACTTTGGTCATTAAAAATCTGAAAATTGTAAAAAAAAATAGGCCTATTTTTTTTATAAAACGATTCAAATTTACGTTCATCTGATTCTTCATCATTTTCTGATTAAAAAAACATATAAATATGTTATATTTGGATTAAAAACAAGCTCTGAAAATTAAAATTACAAAAATTATGATCAAAATTAAATTTTCGAAATCAATTTAAAAACACTTTCATCTTATTCCTTGTCGGTTCCTGATTCCAAAAACATATAGATATGATATGTTTGGATTAAAAACACGCTCAGAAAGTTAAAACGAAGAGAGGTACAGAAAAGCGTGCTATCCTTCTCAGCGCAACTACTACCCCGCTCTTCTTGTCAATTTCAGTGCCTTTGCCATGAGCGGTGGACTGACGATGCTACGAGTATACGGTCTTGCTGAAAAATTGCATAGCGTTCAGTTTCATTCTGTGAGTTCGACAGCTTGACTAAATGTTGTATTTTCGCCTTACGCGACTTGTTTAAAATCAAGAGTCAAACTGACACAAAGATTTTCACCTTCCATTTCTCTGTAATGGAGGCACGCAGAGGCACGACGTAGAGAGAGCGTCAGATAACCGCGACGTAGGTTTGGGGAGTCGGGTCGGGCACTAAGAGTACAGTTTATTTTTACAGAACTGTACATTAATTATCGCAACAGGTTTAAACAGTTCGCTTTACATTTGATTCTGTCTCTCTCTGTCTGTGTCTGTCTGTGTCTGTCTGTGTCTGTCTGTCTGTCTGTCTGTCTCTCTGTCTGTCTCTCTGTCTGTCTCTCTGTCTGTCTGTCTGTCTGTCTCTCTCTCTGTCTGTCTGTCTGTCTGTCTCTCTCTCTCTCTCTCTCTCTCTCTCTCTCTCTCTCTCTCTCTCTCTCTTTTTTTTGTCGTTGGAATTTGAATTTAAACATATCTTTGAACATAAAACATAATTGTCAGAACGATTTCGAGTGAACAGACTTCGGCGTGTACGAACACAGATAACCCTGTGGGCTGCTGTCACATTTTAGGTTTCTATACAATGAGAAAATAACAAAGTGTTGTTGACTTTTCATGCAAGGAGGTCGATCCTTGCAATTTTGCATATTATGTTTGTTCTCGTATGTTAGCTTAAGTCGGGAAAGTCAGACGCAAGCGAAGGGAAATTACCAGATCACGCTCACAAGTGTGTACTAAAAGTCACATCAAATCCAATCTTCGGCCACTGTGAGGCCACTAAATGAGAAACAGATGACAGGCACTCCGCCACTTCTGCTGAAGGACATAGCAGGTACTTGGCTACACTTCACTGCGCCACATGAGTGATTCCATTTTCCGTTCGGCAATCAGTCTGTCTCACGCACAAATTGTCAAGGGTAATTTTAAACTGAGTCTAATTTTGTCAGACACTGGGCAAGTTTGCGGACTTCAACATTGACGATTGGGGTCTAAAAAACACATTCCTTCCTTATAAACGATTCAGAGAATAATACCCCCCCCCCACCCCCCCCCCCCACTCTATACCCCACCCCCTTGCATTTTGAAATCTCCTAACATTATCAGAAATTGAAGCTGGCGTTAGAAAGCATGACTGAAACCCCACCGCTGTTAATCTCTTTCTCGATAAAAGAAGATATACACGTATTGTACGGCCGTTTTCTCAAGGCTGTCCAAATGAAGTGCTATCTGAATTTAACTCTTTAAAAAAAAAAAAGACTAATACGGGTTGTTTTTTTTGTTTTTTTTTTAATAAGCCACGCCCCGGACTGCGCGCGCAACACATGCAGACGACGCATATATGTGTAGTAAGTTTTCGGAACTTTGGCGGAGTAATTTGATAGAGTTTTTAGATTGTGTCAACGACTGTAGACGTGATGTAACTTACAGATAAATTATATCTGAGCTTAAAAAAGTGTTTATTTTCAATAAAAATCGGTTCGGGTAGCGATGTGATGTTAATCTAGCAAATCAACAGGGCTACTTCTAATGAGACCGAAGTTCTGTGGGACTGAAGAATCATCAACCGAATGTGAACTGCTATTTGTTTAGGTGGTTCAGTCTTTCCCCCCATCGGCAGCCTGTAAGCTTACATTTACTGAAAAAATCCTGTTCATTTTTCTTTTGAGTAAGAATATTTGTCCGCAGCTTACGGACTAACCCGTTCGATAGTATACTTGGGTATAAACTTCCTTCCCAGATTGTCTCTGTCTCATCGCAAAATTACACAAACATTTTTCAATTTACAATATTTTACTTTGTCATTTTTTTCCCTGTTCGACGACTCTTCCGACTATGTGAGTGTGTATGCGTATGTTGAATCCGATTACGCTTGTCCGCTAAACTGAAAACGTGATCGAAATGACATTCGATCGATATTGAACACTAACTAGTTTTAAAAAAAAATGTATTCACACGCATACGCACACGTGCACTTTTGCAGTCCCATGCACTGACCGCTGGTTCTACCTTGTGCGCTTGTCCGGAGTTTTCTTTGTTTCTTTTTTAATTTGAGGTAATCGATAATAGCGTGGCATGAAATACAATTTTTGCGAAAACCCGGTGAAAACATATCGCTCCAATGAATGCTGTCCATCATGTGCGAGGTCGGGAAAAGTGTTACACGTATCGCATGAAAACAAAGAGTGTACAGATAAAACTGAAAAGGAATTAAAGCGGAGAAGTCGGCAACTCAGTCAAACCACCTCTAATAAAGTGACAAATAGTACTAAACTATCGACTACTAAGATTCATTTGATTTTGTAACTAAGAATTAGTTTTGTTTTTGACGGCGCCATCAATTTAAAAGAAATGCATCTTTTCTGGTTCACATTTAAATTAAAAAAAAAATTAAAAAAACCTACCTTTCTTTTTTTTTGATTCACATTTAGATAGTCAGCATTATATCATTTACATTTAACGTATACTGCATCCCGGTATCAGCATGCTTATACAATATAAAATAAAAACAGCGCTAGCATACCATGAACATAATTAATTTCCTTGTAAATCTGTTTGCTTCTTTCTTTATTTATTTATTTGTGTGGGGTGTTTTTTTGCGTGTTTCTTTGGGGAGAGTGTTTTATGTTCCTCAAAAGCACTTTGGTCAATATCCTTTAACTTTGAACTACCGTTCAGTTTGAGGACAGACAGCATGCAATTCTTTTATTTTTGGACAACAACACTGTTGGGGTTGATGTACAAAATTGATGGTTGACTGATCAAAAGATCAAAATATTGTGTGCGATATCGTTCCTTTAAACCTTTTGTTTAACAGCAGGTGACATATGGCATGGCACAGCCCCCGTTTGACCACCCAGGCTCTCCCTCGCCCACTTTGTCCCCGCAAGTTTTTTTGCTACCTTTCTATATGCACTGTCAATAACATTTTTTGAGGCGAATTTGTCGTTTGCTTGCAAAAAAAAA
>NC_090260.1:35312621-35365044 GCF_037325665.1 Littorina saxatilis | reverse complement strand
GCAGAGCTTTTTGAATGCGTTGGAGACGAGAGATAGAAGAAGAGGGAAGACCCCCAAGAGAGAGTTACAATAGTCAAGACGTGAGAGAATGGTGGAAGTGACCAGTTTGGCGGTAGCATCTGTGGTGAGGTATTTGCGGATAGTGGCGATGCGGCGGAGTTGGAAGTAGCAGGTGCGAGAGACAGAAGAGATGTGTTGTTTCATGGAAAGGGTGTTGTCTAGAGTGACTCCGAGGTTTTTGACAGCAGAAGACAGAGGGACAGAAGAGTCAGAGAGTCGAAGAGAGTCGGAGGTGGCTTTGGAGAGTTTGGATGTAGTGCCTATTAGGATAGCTTCAGTTTTGTTGCTATTGAGCTGAAGTTTGTTTTCTGTCATCCAATTCTGCACGTCAGTGATAGTGTCAGAGATAGAGGAAAGAAGAGATTCAGACTGGTCAGGGGAAGAGCTGTTGTGAAGTTGAGAGTCGTCGGCAAAAGAGTGGTGGAGAACGTTGTGTCGGTCAAGGATGTGGTCAAGAGGTTGAGTGTAGAGAGTAAATAGTACAGGCCCAAGGACTGAGCCCTGAGGGACTCCGCACTCAAGCCTGATGGGGTCAGAGTCTGATGGGGTCAGAGTTCAGTTTGTCAATCGAAACAGTCTGGTAGCGGTCGGTAAGATAAGAAGAGAACCAAGAAAGAGCTGTGCTATGGATACCAAAGGTGTGCTGAAGGCGTTGAAGGAGGATGTTGTGGTCGCGAAAAACATATGGGAGATAACTCTGTATTCTTTTTTTTTATATAGATTCGCGTAGGACTGTAGCGTCCGGTCAGAGAGACAACTGGCAATAGCCGTGGAGCGATGCTTATCAGAATGAGTTCCACTGAGTCCATCATAATCAAATATAGTGCCGAAAAATTAAAGCTTCTTTTTTTAATACAATAACAGGATAGATTGTTCCAAAAAAAACTACAGAAAATTGGCCATTTTGACCTCCATAATGTAACATCTTAAAAGTAAGTGTAGTTGGACCTGTCTTTAACGACAGTTTGAAACTGTCTACCCGAGTTGTTATCGCAATTAAAGAAAGCCGCCGTTGGCTACTCGGGTGGTGTCTTATCGCTTTCAAGAGTATGTCAAGAGTATGTCAAGAGGTGTGTATGGGGTGCACTCAAGCGCAGAAGACAACGTGATTGCATTCGGCTAACTGAGAGCCGTCCCGTCCGTCTGATACGTTTAGCAGTCGGTATAGCGAGATGGTAGTGTATGAATGTTATGTATTGGTGATGTAGAGATAGTACAATGTAATTAAAAAAAATAAATTTAAAACAAACATGATTTTAAAGGTTGTGAAAGACAGGTTGTGAACGTTAGTTTGGGCCGAAACTGGCAGCCGCAGTCCGTTTAGACATGTGATCGCAGTTGACAAGTAAGCAATATCTTAAAACATGTCGCGTAGACGAAATTAATACATTCAGTCAACCCTTCGAACTCACATTATGAAAGACAATACGAAGACAAAACTCAATACCTGTGTCGATTTCATACCTGACGGCGACCGCTATCGCGTTCACGCCACAGAAAGCCAGTATAGCGCAGTAGTGTAAAGCGCTTCTTATGAAATTGTGCTTTTTCTATTGTATATTAATTTTTTTTCGAGCTTGTTTTAATCCAAACAGGACATTAAACGTTGTATGTATTTTTGACCAAAATATGACATTTTACACAGATCGAAACAGTCAGTGTTCCTCCGAGACCGCGCTAGCGGTCGAGGTGAACGACTGTCGAGATATGTGTAAATTGTCATATTTTGGTAAAAAAATACAAATAAAATGTATGTATCTGGGTAGAATTTCTTGTAGTTTTTATGATTGAACGCACACAAACATGCACTATTTTGTAGTCTCGGCTGGCCGCCTAAACAGACGTTTTGTCGGCCTCTGACGTCACATAGCTCAAAGAAGGGAAATCCAGTGTTCAATCGATACACATAGATTTGTTTATGGAATCAGAAAATGATCAAGAATAAGATTACATCTTTTTGGATCGATTCATCACATTTTATTTTTAAATACAATTTTCTGACTTTTAATGGCCAAACTCAAAAAATAATTTGCAAGCTTTAATCCTGAAATGCAATCCTGTTGTCCGGATTTTGTCGAAAGTTACTTTTACAGAATTTTAATCAAATGAATCCAAATATGAGGGTGTGACAGTGCCACCAAAACTTGTACAAAATGCCAGATATTACGTCATCAAAGAAACGTATCCTCCAGTAGTCCAGTAGTTTTCTCTGAATGGCTCTACACATACATACACACAGACCCACAGACCCACAGACACGTACTACGTAGGCCCTACACCACAACCCTAGTCACGATTCCCCATCTAAGTTAAAACATTTAGTCAAAACTTTACAATATGTTAAAAAATATATATATATAATATTTCGTGTGGTCGTTATAGACAAAGTGGTGGACAAGCTTTCATTGGACAGGTTTGATTGCACGATCGGACTAAAGATTCAAACACACCGGTTGGCTTCAAGGGAGCCCGGGTAGCTCAGGTTGTGGACTTGTGATCCTAGGGTCGCGGGTTCGAATCTCGGCCGGGGCCCAGATATGTCATAATGATATACTACAACAACAAAAGTTCATGGAAAGATAGAAACGCTTACTTGCGTTGCAACTTTCAAAACATTTAAGAGTAATTCGCAGTCGGCTGCAGGTCGAACATCATGGAAAATTACATATGAAAATCCGGACGAGGAAGTAAACTTTACCAAAACATTATTGCGAGAAATGTCGCGACAAAACTGCCGGTTGTTGTTATTTTTCTACCTCAAATGCACTCGACATCTGCATGAGTAGGAATAGCATAGAACACAAAATACGCATGCTAACTTAACAAGACAACATGTTCTAGGTAGATAATGTTTGACTTTCTTCTCTCATGTAAAAGTTGTATATCATCTATATTGTTGTATCATAACAGAATTCAGACGTTCAAACGATTTCTGAAACAGACGTGTGCTGCCTGCTACATATATCATTAAACAAATCAAGCCAGTGATGTTGAGAAGAAAAAATATCGACAACCAACTATACCACAACGACAACAATCGATAATTTTGCGCACAAAACAAAAAAAACTTTCGGGAAATAGAAGTCAAGTAAGCTGATCAACTGAAAGAAGAATGAATCTGAATACACATATTTTTTCTTCTTTACCCCTGTCTCCACCCCCTGACCTTGGTTCGGCGCGTCGTTAACAGATACTATGATTTGACACGATCGTTACCTCACAGACGACACGACTCGCCGCGTCTACCTCTCCCTGTGTGCTTCTGTAGCGGCATGTATAGGATGAAAAATATTAATTAATTTATTTTTGTTGTTGAGCAACGGTTTTTACGAACACATAGTGTTAAATAAAACCTTGAAAGAAAAATGATTGTTGTGTATGCATGAACCGCGCACAAGTTCTATCACGCCTCTTCTGAGCGGCTCCCGTTCCACCAAGGGCAACATTTTTTTCTGCCAACGATTTATTGCATGAAGAAATCAAGTTGACACCTTCTTCGAGCTTCGTGGTCCGCCAGTAAAGTAGCGCACATACTAAATACATTCATCCATTGGCCCAAATGGTCATGTGATAAACCCAACGCTCCGCCCACTCCACTCAAAACACTTGACCGCCGCGTCAATGAAATCTTCGCTGGTGTTTATTGGATGGTCTGTTTTGTTACAGGCCGAACGCTGCCCGTCTTACAGAAGGCTCATAAGACCGCGTAAAAGCCATACCACGTTGAAATCAGCGGTTCTCTTCTAAAAGCGTGATTGACATTGTCAGTTAGTCAAGCAAACGAATGCACGCGTTCACGCATGCACACACATTAATATACGTTTGTTCTGCGAATTGTTTGCTTGTTTCTCTATGATTTGTTAATGCGTGCGCGTGTTTGTATGTGTGTTTATCACCAGTCGACATAATTACTGAAATACTCAATTCTTTGGACGCAACAGCACTCTGCACTTTCAAGCATGTACTACATGTACTGTTTTTGTACATGGGGTTAACACACGTTGTTTTGCATAGAAATCTTAATTCGTTAAGCGGGGAATACTTTAAAAAAACAAAACCCACATGTTTTAACGATTCACGTAATGTTGCTTAGCTAACACAACAATTCGCCAAGAAAAATGTACTTAGCATACCCATTCCTAAAACGAGTATAAAGGATCTTAGTTGGAAAAAAAAGGGAAGTTTTGTTTTTGTTTTTTAAGTAAGTCGCCCAAGCGCTCTATCAACTTGGCTAAAAACAAATCTTTGAAAAAAAACACAACTAACTACACACACACACACACACACACACACACACACACACACACACGAAAAAAATAAAAGAAAAGAGAAACACACACTAATGTGACATGATATAACTGAGTTTGCTGAAAACTGACGAAAAAGTACAAGACCGGAAAATCGCAAATGCTTACGCATAAACTTTTACAATTTCTTAGAAGCGCTCCGAACAGACACAATCACACACTCACATGCAACTTGGAAAAGCACTTCACTGGACAGTTCGGGTTGCAATTTTGGTTATTGTAATTATGTAACCACACACGTACCATCTGAACATCAGTGTCTAAGTGTTCAGTTATTCACACGGGTTTCATCTGCTTGGGTAATGGATTACAACTAAATAGCACTGAAAAAATTAATTTAAAGAATCAAGAATCAAACGCAAAAGAGATTATCGCCAGAAGGTGAAATCCTGTTTGTATGAAAAGAAATAATCGGCAACGGTAACGGAGCATTTTACAGTTAGTTATTTCAGATGTTTCCAAATTACATCACTGCGAATGTCTCTTGGGCTTCGAAAGGTGGATGTCGCCGGGGAAAAATCACTAAAACGGCTTATTTATTTCTTTATTTGTAAATGAAGTCCTTCCAATACGTATCAATGATTTGGATCACCACCTCAGGTTTGCCTAGGAAGGCGTAATCAATATTTTTAATTTTACGCCGGCAATAAATGTTTACTTTGCGCGTAAAACATATATTAAGAGCGTACAATTCATCAACAGTAATTAAAACAAACAGAAAATCAACAAACTAACTTACAAACAAGCAAAGGGACACGAGAAGAAAAACAAGTCGCGTAAGGCGAAAATACAATATTTAGTCAAGTAGCTGTCGAACTCACAGAATGAAACTGAACGCAATGCAACGCAGCAAGACCGTATACTCGTAGCATCGTCAGTCCACCGCTCACGGCAAAGGCAGTGAAATTGACAAGAAGAGCGGGGTAGTAGTTGCGCTGAGAAGGATAGCACGCTTTTCTGTACCTCTCTTCGTTTTAACTTTCTGAGCGTGTTTTTAATCCAAACATATCATATCTATATGTTTTTGGAATGAGGAACCGACAAGGAATAAGATGAAAGTGTTTTAAATTGATTTCGAAAATATAATTTTGATAATAAATTTTATATATTTAATTTTCAGAGCTTGTATTTAATCCGAATATAACATATTTATATGTTTTTGGAATCAGAACATGATGGAGAATAAGATGAACGTAAATTTGGATCGTTTTATAAAAAATATTTTGTTTACAATTTTCAGATTTTTAATGACCAAAGTCATCAATTAATTTTTAAGCCACCAAGCTGAAATGCAATACCGAAGTCCGGGCTTTGTCAAAGATTACTTGACCAAAATTTGAACCAATTTGGTTGAAAAATGAGAGCGTGACAGTGCCGCCTCAACTTTCACGAAAAGCCGGATATGACGTCATAAAAGACATTTATCAAAAAAATGGAAAAAAAAAGTCTGGGGATTTCCTACCCAGGAACTCTCATGTCAAATTTCATAAAGATCGGTCCAGTAGTTTAGTCTGAATCGCTCTACACACACACACAGACACACACACACACGCACACACGCACGCAAGCACATACACCACGACCCTCGTCTCGATTCCCCCTCTACGTTAAAACATTTAGTCAAAACTTGACTAAATGTAAAAAACAGAGACAGAAATGGGGGAGGGGAGCATATGGGGAGGTGGAGAGAGGCATTACAAAAACTTTCCTGTTGACGAAAGCAAAATGACGCGAAATGAACCCAATGATGGTTTTTTTCAAAAGTAATGTAGTAAGCTTACAAAAGTGTTCTTTTTTTGTTTGTTTTATGTGTTTTCCTTTTAACAGCCAACTGTCGCCCAATTAGGGACTGCTCTACATTATGCAAATGAATATGAATAGTTAATGGTTGAAAAGTGTGAAAAAGAGAGAGAAACAAAGAGAGAAACAGACTGGTAGAGAGAAGATGGAGAGAGGGAGGGAGGGATTCAAAGAACTGTTGCCGAAAGCAAGGCATCTCGAGATAATGGCCTATAACCTGTTCAGGTAAGTATGTTAAAAGCAATTAACCGCTGAACTCATCCTCTCTAAAGAGTACACTTCACACCAATCGCTGAAGTTTTCAAGGGGTCATAGAGTACACACATTGGACAATAGAGAGGCCGTAAAAGGGTCGCGTTGCCATTGGTCAACCTGACCACGTGATCAGCCTCGGCACAAAGCT
This sequence comes from Littorina saxatilis, assembly GCF_037325665.1. Classification (NCBI taxonomy): domain Eukaryota; kingdom Metazoa; phylum Mollusca; class Gastropoda; order Littorinimorpha; family Littorinidae; genus Littorina; species Littorina saxatilis. Next base: position 35,358,474 of record NC_090260.1, on the reverse strand, counting down.
ACGTCCGTGGTCATGGAAACCCTTTCTAGTTCAGTCCTGGCTCGGAACAGTTTTTTGTGGTTTTTTTTTCCGAACGATGTAGGCGTCTCCCAGGAATTGTTTTGGTTGGCGTGCGGAGCGGAGAGTTACAAATTACTTTAAAAGAAAACACTTTGGTTACTTCTCAGAGTGTTATGTATGGTCCGACTGAGGTGCCAGTAGCGGACGTTTTGAATGGAAACAAATTGAAACAACTTTTACAGCCCGGACTTCGGTATTGCATTTCAGCTTTGTGGCTTAAAAATTAATTAATGACTTTGGTCATTAAAAATCTGAAAATTGTAAAAAAAAATAGGCCTATTTTTTTATAAAACGATTCAAATTTACGTTCATCTGATTCTTCATCATTTTCTGATTAAAAAAACATATAAATATGTTATATTTGGATTAAAAACAAGCTCTGAAAATTAAAATTACAAAAATTATGATCAAAATTAAATTTTCGAAATCAATTTAAAAACACTTTCATCTTATTCCTTGTCGGTTCCTGATTCCAAAAACATATAGATATGATATGTTTGGATTAAAAACACGCTCAGAAAGTTAAAACGAAGAGAGGTACAGAAAAGCGTGCTATCCTTCTCAGCGCAACTACTACCCCGCTCTTCTTGTCAATTTCAGTGCCTTTGCCATGAGCGGTGGACTGACGATGCTACGAGTATACGGTCTTGCTGAAAAATTGCATAGCGTTCAGTTTCATTCTGTGAGTTCGACAGCTTGACTAAATGTTGTATTTTCGCCTTACGCGACTTGTTTAAAATCAAGAGTCAAACTGACACAAAGATTTTCACCTTCCATTTCTCTGTAATGGAGGCACGCAGAGGCACGACGTAGAGAGAGCGTCAGATAACCGCGACGTAGGTTTGGGGAGTCGGGTCGGGCACTAAGAGTACAGTTTATTTTTACAGAACTGTACATTAATTATCGCAACAGGTTTAAACAGTTCGCTTTACATTTGATTCTGTCTCTCTCTGTCTGTGTCTGTCTGTGTCTGTCTGTGTCTGTCTGTCTGTCTGTCTGTCTCTCTGTCTGTCTCTCTGTCTGTCTCTCTGTCTGTCTGTCTGTCTGTCTCTCTCTCTGTCTGTCTGTCTGTCTGTCTCTCTCTCTCTCTCTCTCTCTCTCTCTCTCTCTCTCTCTCTCTCTCTCTCTTTTTTTTGTCGTTGGAATTTGAATTTAAACATATCTTTGAACATAAAACATAATTGTCAGAACGATTTCGAGTGAACAGACTTCGGCGTGTACGAACACAGATAACCCTGTGGGCTGCTGTCACATTTTAGGTTTCTATACAATGAGAAAATAACAAAGTGTTGTTGACTTTTCATGCAAGGAGGTCGATCCTTGCAATTTTGCATATTATGTTTGTTCTCGTATGTTAGCTTAAGACGGGAAAGTCAGACGCAAGCGAAGGGAAATTACCAGATCACGCTCACAAGTGTGTACTAAAAGTCACATCAAATCCAATCTTCGGCCACTGTGAGGCCACTAAATGAGAAACAGATGACAGGCACTCCGCCACTTCTGCTGAAGGACATAGCAGGTACTTGGCTACACTTCACTGCGCCACATGAGTGATTCCATTTTCCGTTCGGCAATCAGTCTGTCTCACGCACAAATTGTCAAGGGTAATTTTAAACTGAGTCTAATTTTGTCAGACACTGGGCAAGTTTGCCGGACCTTCAACATTGACGATTGGGGTCTAAAAAACACATTCCTTCCTTATAAACGATTCAGAGAAAATACCCCCCCCCCCCCCCCCACTCTATACCCCCACCCCCTTGCATTTTGAAATCTCCTAACATTATCTGAAATTGAAGCTGGCGTTAGAAAGCATGACTGAAACCCCACCGCTGTTAATCTCCTTCTCGATAAAAGAAGATATACACGTATTGTACGGCCGTTTTCTCAAGGCTGTCCAAATGAAGTGCTATCTGAATTTAACTCTTAAAAAAAAAAAAAGACTAATACGGGTTGTTTTTTTTTGTTTTTTTTTAATAAGCCACGCCCCGGACTGCGCGCGCAACACATGCAGACGACGCATATATGTGTAGTAAGTTTGTCGGAACTTTGGCGGAGTAATTTGATAGAGTTTTTAGATTGTGTCAACGACTGTAGACGTGATGTAACTTACAGATAAATTATATCTGAGCTTAAAAAAGTGTTTATTTTCAATAAAAATCGGTTCGGGTAGCGATGTGATGTTAATCTAGCAAATCAACAGGGCTACTTCCTAATGGACCGAAGTTCTGTGGGACTGAAGAATCATCAACCGATGTGAACTGCTATTTGTTTAGGTGGTTCAGTCTTTCCCCATCGGCAGCCCTGTAAGCTTACATTTACTGAAAAAATCCTGTTTCATTTTTCTCTTTGAGTAAGAATATTTGTCCGCAGCTTACGGACTAACCCGTTCGATAGTATTACTTGGGTATAAACTTCCTTCCCAGATTGTCTCTGTCTCATCGCAAAATTACACAAACATTTTTCAATTTACAATATTTTACTTTGTCATTTTTTTCCCTGTTCGACGACTCTTCCGACTATGTGAGTGTGTATGCGTATGTTGAATCCGATTACGCTTGTCCGCTAAACTGAAACGTGATCGAAATGACATTCGATCGATATTGACACTAACTAGTTTTAAAAAAAAATGTATTCACACGCATACGCACACGTGCACTTTTGCAGTCCCATGCACTGACCGCTGGTTCTACCTTGTGCGCTTGTCCGGAGTTTTTCTTTGTTTCTTTTTTAATTTGAGGTAATCGATAATAGCGTGGCATGAAATACAATTTTGCGAAAACCCGGTGAAAACATATCGCTCCAATGAATGCTGTCCATCATGTGCGAGGTCGGGAAAAGTGTTACACGTATCGCATGAAAACAAAGAGTGTACAGATAAAACTGAAAAGGAATTAAAGCGGAGAAGTCGGCAACTCAGTCAAACCACCTCTAATAAAGTGACAAATAGTACTAAACTATCGACTACTAAGATTCATTTGATTTTGTAACTAAGAATTTAGTTTTTGTTTTTGACGGCGCCATCAATTTAAAAGAAATGCATCTTTTCTGGTTCACATTTAAATTAAAAAAAAAATTAAAAAACCTACCTTTCTTGTTTTTTGATTCACATTTAGATAGTCAGCATTATATCATTTACATTTAACGTATACTGCATCCCGGTATCAGCATGCTTATTATACAATAAAATAAAAACAGCGCTAGCATACCATGAACATAATTAATTTCCTTGTAAATCTGTTTTGCTTCTTTCTTTATTTATTTATTTGTGTGGGGTGTTTTTTTGCGTGTTTATTTTGGGGAGAGTGTTTTATTGTTCCTCAAAAGCACTTTGGTCAATATCCCTTTAACTTTGAACTACCGTTCAGTTTGAGGACAGAATGCAATTCTTTTATTTTTGGACAACAACACTGTTGGGGTTGATGTACAAAATTGATGGTTGACTGATCAAAAGATCAAAATATTGTGTGCGATATCTGTTCCTTTAAACCTTTTGTTTAACCAGCAGGTGACATATGGCATGGCACAGCCCCCGTTTGACCACCCAGGCTCTCCCTCGCCCACTTTGTCCCCGCAAGTTTTTTTGCTACCTTTTCTATATGCACTGTCAATAACATTTTTTGAGGCGAATTTGTCGTTTGCTTGCAAAAAAAAAGATAGTTAATTATCAGATCAGCTTTGTAAAGGAGATACTAAAAACCGCACATAATTATTCAAAAAAAGTCTGATGCGTGGCGACAACTGCCGCTCCGACTGAAGGGCTATTTACTGAAAAGGAAGGTGGGGGGGGGGGGGGGTCCTGGGGAGAGGTGGAGGGGTGGTGGGCAAAATGAGACAGAGCCGATACGATTACGATGTGGAGGGGGGGGGGGGGGGGCAGCAAATGTTTGCATGCACATGGTGGTCAGTAACTTTAGTAACACAAATCGACGTTTGATTTTAATCCCACACAGATGTGTTAATTTTTCTTTTGTTATTTTCTTTTTTCTGTCAAAATGTATAAATGAAAAACGTGACAGGCTGGATAAAATTTATCTGAGTGAAACGTTATTTCTTTCAGGGTCCGCATTGGTTTCTAAAAAAACAATAGTGTTTAATTTTAACTTGATTTCATTTACATGAATTCAAATCAGAAACGAAGAAAATATCATAACCCCGCAATATAACAGTGTCACAGAATCGTGAAACAATTCCGTGAAAACATTCTCTCAATGCTGACAATGTCTTGGTGCGTGGTTCTCACATGTGGTGTCCAGTTGTCCATCTTAGCTAATTTAAATTCCGCGTGTGATGTTTTAAGTGGGCCTATTGGGACGAAGCTGAGTAGATTCGGGATGCGAAAATCAGCAGATTATACGATTTTATGATCCGCGGCAGAGACTATCAAGTGCTCTTGCGTATACAAGAACCAGTCGGTCGGATCGAGTCCAGGTGTGATTTTCGCGTTCTACTTACAGTCGTTTTATCTCAGCTGATAACTCCTTGCCAAATGGTGGCAAAAACGCTCAATGGAAAGTGACATCGCATGCGTTGGGAAGACCGTGGGAAAATATTGAGACCTCAGAATAGGGTCCTACGATTGACCAAAGCAAAAATAATACGACAACACATCATAGTGTGTGTGTGTTTCTGCACGCGGTCTGTTTCTCATAAGACACGCAATAAGCACACCCTGGTCGTAAGGGAAAATAGCCTAACATGGACAACTGCCTGATATGGACCACCTCCTGTTCTGACAAACTAACGGTGCTATAGGTCTCAAAACAATTTCATTCTTTGGATAACTTGCATATATATGCGATATAAACATTTGTAACCACACAATAAGCTAAGCTTATATTAAATGTGGTTATAAATATGTACATCTAGATAGGAATTATTATTTCACGTTATGTCAAGGTCAGAGAATCGCTTATCCCCTTGTTATAAATGTAAGACAGACAAGATACAATTTTTACCAAAAAAAGAGGAAAAGATACAGCAAAAGAATCAGAGGATGTGACAGAGGACGGGAAGAGAGTTAATTTTATTTTTCAGCAAGCAAGGGGGGGGGTCAGAGAGACGATTACTGTTACAGACTTGCCAATTCAATGTTCCTGCAGCAGCAATAATTTCATCCAAAATGTTGTCCAAACTAATTAAGCTTAGATTACTCATAATTTATGAATACAAAGAAAAACCTTCAAGAAAGATTCACTCAAACTTGATTAAATCCCCAGATGAAGCATCCGTCGCGTCGCACATATGGAAACATGCGTTCTTTGATATTACTGTTGCGATCGGTTTTGACGCTGCCGCCACCTCGCCGCAACTATCGTGCTGCCATCGCGTCGCGATATGGAAACACAGCTTAAGACTATGCATATAATACTGCTGGTTTTCTCTTCATTCTTCTCAAAATGTCGGTCTCTGTCTGTCTGTCCCTGTTTGTGTGTCTCTCTATCTCTATCTCGCACTAATTCTGTCGGTCGGTCCGTCTCTCTGTCTGTCTCTCTGTATTTCTAGCTCTGTCTCTCTTTTTGTCTTTTTCTTACTCTCTCAGTTTATTAAAACAAAACAAAAACAAGAAGGGCAAAGCCCATACGACTCACATGCTTGACCTTGACCTTTACATGACCTTGACCTTCAGGGTCAAGGTCAAATAACTAAACCTAGTAATGACATCATACACTAAGAACTGCTTTAGACATTTTTCCTACCAAAATACAATGTGACCTTGACCCAAGGTGAAGGTCATCCAAGGTCATGCAACACAAAGCTGTTCATTCAAGACATAGGAAGTACAATGGTGCTTATTGGCTCTTTCTACCATGAGAATGGAAGACATGGTGCCACATTTATTGATGATTATTTGGAATTGTTTATTATTTTGCTTGCTGATGATTTATTGTTGTTATCAGAGACAGTTGTGGGTCTACAGACTCAGTTAAATAATTTACGCAGGACAGTGTCTTCTCTTCATTTAAAGGTAAACATGAGTAAAAGTAACATTATTGTGTTTAGGAAGGGTGGATATTTGAGTGCAAGGGAAAGATGGACATATGGGGGTGATATATTACCTGTTGTAAACGTGTATAAGTATTTAGGAATATTGTTTTCAACTCGACTTAGTTTTACTGCTGCCTGTTGCGATCTCTCAAGCCGGGCCAAAAATGCTCTGATGTGTATCATACAAAGATTATCTGTGCTTAATAATAATAGTTTGAATGTTTTTTTGAAGTTGTTTGATTCCCAAGTACAACCAAGTACAGTATGGTGCTGAGATATGGGGACTGGATAAGGCTGCTCTGCAGTGTGAAAAAGTCCATTTATTTGCACTGAAGAAGTTCTTAGGAGTTCGAATGCGAACACCTAATGATCTTGTATATGGCGAGACAAACAGATATCCGATATATTTGAATTCTATTTTAAGATGCATTAGCTACTGGTTGAAATTGTTAAAGATGGAGGCGCACAGACTTCCTCGTAAATCCTATGAAATGTTGTATAAAATGGATGAAAGTGGTAAAACGAACTGGGCCTCAGGTGTCCGTTGTAAATTGTATGAGTACGGTTTTGGTTTTGTGTGGTGGAATCAGGGCGTTGTTAATGAAAAATATTTTTTGCGTGTTTTTAGGGAAAGGTTGGTCGATTGCAGATGGCAAGAGTGGGATTATCATATACAAAATAGTGATAGATTTGCTGTTTATCGGACATTTTGTACTGTACATGACATTAAACCCTATCTTTTGTCGAATATGGATAGGCATTTAAAGTTTATTATGACCAGGTTTCGATTCGGCATTTCAGAAATTGCAGTGCATGCTTACCGATATAGAAAACATAATGCCGATGATTTGATGTGTCCTCTTTGTAAACAAAACCAAGAAGATGAAGTCCATTTTGTTTTGTGTTGTCCATACTATAACAAATTAAGAGAAAATTTGATCCCATTTAAATATTATAAGAACCCAAGCATTTTCCGACTCAGCTTGCTTTTAGCATCACCTCAAGAAACTGTTGTCCGAAATGTATCCCTGTATTTGTATAAAGCCTTTAAATTAAGAGATGTTGTAACCTCCTAGTTAAATGCCGTGTAATGTATGTGTTGTGCGATTATTATGTTGTACCTTTTTTGTGTGCACCTGTTGAGTTTAATTTATATGCAATGTGAACCGTTTGTTCACACCCCTTCATAAGGGGCTATGGCCTATTGAATAAACTCTCTCTCTCTCTCTCTCTCTCTCTCTCTCTCTCTCTCTCTCTCTCTCTCTCTGTGTCTGGAGAACAATAATTGACAAACACAGAATAATTATTGGAAACTGCACAATCAGACAGTACATTTCTTCTTTATGAAAAATCATGAAGGAAAAAAAGGGGTCATAATATTTGTTACAATATGTTATCTTCTACGTGTCACTTAAAATCAAAATAAATTTTGACTCTTGAATTAAAGGTCTTGCTAAAAAAAGGGACCTGTCATCTTTCATCAGATTATAAAATATAATGAATTAAAAATTGTCTGACCAACGAAATATCTCAGATTGTGTGTATGTCTATTTATTTATTTATTTATCTCTTCTCCATCCTTAATCACTGTTCACACCCACCCATCCCTTCTCTCCCCTAGTCTGACCACGTTGATCACGTACCCCATCCCCCCTTCCGCGGGTCCCCCCTTCCGCGGCCCACACCTCACTGTGCCCACCTCACCTCCCCATTCACCCCCCCACACACACCCCCCCACACCCACACACACTGCCCACCGCAGCGTTCAAGCATTGCTCAAGTAACAATTGTCTTGGGACGTAATGGTACGGGGACGTAATGGGATTCCTTTATGGGACGTATCGAGATGCAATTTTCTTGGGACCTATCGACACGCAATTTTGTTGGGACGCAATGGTACGGGACGCAATGGCACTGGGACCCATTGGTATTGGGACCCAATGGGATTGCTTAATGGGACGCAATGAGACGGCATTTTTTGGGGACGCAATGGTATTGGGACACAATGGTACTGGGACGTATTGGCATGATCCCCACGCCGTTATGAACTCGACTCAATCGCGCATCAGGCGAATTCGATAACCGTTCGGCTACGGAATCAGACACCAAATTCTCGCCACTGTAATGCATTAAACAAGACGCAAGCACGCTTTCGCAACACGCCGTTATGATCGAGCTTGAAATCTTTCGCGAGCAGAAGCTCGTATTTGACCGCAATGCATCGGTGCTTAAATGACACCAATGTGTGTCCATGAGGGACATAAATCTACGAACAATATTTGAACAAGATTTATTCGAACTTGACGGTTTTAATGGACAGTGTTGGTGAAGTTACTGACAGGTAGCGACTTTACAGCTCGGAGACAACCCGGTAAGGACTTACCGGTGTTTCATAAATAACACTTATCAGTTGGCGGACTTATTGAGTTTTACAGGCCAGTAGATGAGTTGCAGCTTTTTCAAGAATAAATCTTGTTCAAATATTGTTTGTAGAGACATAGACCGGAGCAAGCATGAGGAATCTCCTATTCTAAAAATAACCAATTCTGGTAGCTGCCGACCTTCCGCCAGACACACATTAATACCGGGCGAAAATAAATAATTACTGGGCAGTAAAAATAAATACCGGGCGGTAGTTAAACGACAGTTTGACTTTAAAGGACACAATGTTGCAGCTTTCTCATATACCGGCCTGTAAAACCACTTCCGCTCGATAAGTCCGCTAAGTGTTATTCATGAACCTCCGGTAAAGACTTACCCGGGTGTCTCCGAGCTGTAAAGTTAGAGGACCCATCCCCCTCCTCTAAAACCGTCAATTTTGAATAAATCTTGTTAAAATATTGTTTGTAGATTTATGTCCCTCATGGACACACATTGGTGTCATTTAAGCACCAATGCATTGCGGACAAATACGAGATACCGCTCGCGAAAGATTTCAACCGATGCTCGATCATACCGGCTTGTTGTGAAAGCGAGCTAGCGTCTTCTTTAATGCATTACAGTGTCCGATTAACATCAACTGATTCCGTGGTCGAACGGTTCTCTCGTTCGCCTGATGCGTGATTGAGTCGAGTTCAAATCTCCATCTGCCCGTAATTTTTTTATTTTTTTACTCTTTGGCATTAATTTGTTTATTTTTGTTTATTTTCTTCATGTGCAAAAGAGTACGTTATAATAGCAAAATTGATTTAAAAAATCTTTTTTAGGCTGGAATGGTTTTTTTTTTAAATCTTTGGTTAACATGATATTAGTTTATTGATACAGTTTGTTAACTTAAACATGTAAACATTTGATTAAAAAAATTAAATAAATAACCATGAAGAAGGATGCTTCCCGCTTAAAAAAACCTAAGGTGAGAGAGAGAAAAAACCACCTAAAATGCAGTAGCAGCCACCTGCATGCAACTGAGATTAAAAACAAAAAAATAAAAAATGAATAAAAAGGGTCTCCCCGTATTTTTATTTCATTCAGTTTGTTTTGGTAGTTGCTATTGACTTTGAAACTGACACGCTGGCTAAAAAGCTGCAACATTGTGTCCTTCAAAGTCAAACTGTCGTTTAACTACCGCCCAGTATTTATTTTTACTGCCCAGTAATTATTTATTTTTCCCCGGTATTCATGTGTGTCTGGCGGAAGGTCGGCAGCTACCAGAATTGGTTATTTTTAGAATAGGAGATTCCTCATGCTTGCTCCTCTCTACAAACAATATTTGAACAAGATTTATTCTTGAAAAAGCTGCAACTCATATACTGGCCTGTAAAACTCAATAAGTCCGCCAACTGCTAAGTGTTATTTATGAAACACCGGTAAGTCCTTACCGGGTTGTCTCCGAGCTGTAAAGTTAGAGGACCCCTCCCCCTCCTGTAAAGTCGCTACCTGTCAGTAACTTCACCAACACTGTCCATTAAAACCGTCAAGTTCGAATAAATCTTGTTCAAATATTGTTCGTAGATTTATGTCCCTCGTGGACACACATTGGTGTCATTTAAGCACCGATGCATTGCGGTCAAATACGAGCTTCTGCTCGCGAAAGATTTCAACCGATGCTCGATCATAACGGCGTGTTGCAAAAGCGTGCTTGCGTCTTGTTTAATGCATTACAGTGGCGAGAATTTGGTGTCTGATTCTGTAGCCGAACGGTTATCGAATTCGCCTGATGCGCGATTGAGTCGAGTTCGAATCGCCATCAGGCCTTACTTTTTTTTTGTTTTACTCTTTGTCATTAATTTTGTTTGTTTTTGTTTATTTTCTTCGTGTGCAAAAGAGTACGTTGTAATATCAAAATTGATTTAAAAAATTAATTTTAGGCGAGAATGAGTTTTTTTTTAAATTGATGGTTAACATGATATTACCGTAAACCACCCACCCTATGTACCAGTTTTGCCCAAAAGTGGGGGGTGGGCGTTTACTAGGTACTATACCCTTGGCAGGAGCGGGTCCTTAGCTAGAAAAACGATATTTTGGTCATTTGTCATAGAAGTATTCAAAGGATGCGTTATTGCACAAAACTCCACACACACACACACACACACACACACACACACACACACACACACACACTAACACTAACACTAACACTAACACACAAAATCAACCTCTTCAGACATCACTTCCCGCCAAAGATGAAGCTTTGAAGATGAAGACCATTGTTGGAGCAGTCCGCGGTACAAGCCATCAACAACTGTACGACGAGTCAAGCTTTATTTCACTTTAAGAGAGGCGTAAACGTCAAAAATTGATATTATTTCACAAGATTGTACACCGTAAGGTGCCAAACTACTTACTTGCGATATTGCCACTATGAATATCAACTAATAATCCATATCGCCAGCGCAGACCTTTAGATAGGAAAGTTCCATCGTTTAACACTGAATTATACAAAAACTCATTTCTCCCATCTACAACACAACTCTGGAATTCTTTACCAGACTACATAAAACTTAGTACTTTTTGTCAAAAAACGATTTAAGTCCGCCGTGTTATTGGTATTCTGGAGATCGCATATCACAAACAATTCACTGTAAGCTCAGGCTATATATAAGTGATCTTAATAACGATCTAGTGAGACGACACGTTGCTAAAGATGCATCTTGTGACTGCGGATTTCTGTCCGAAACCGTAAAACACTTCCTATTAGATTGTCCAAATTATGGCGAAGCACGTCAAGAAACCATACATACCCTCCCTAACCACAGTATTCACCTCCCCCACCTTCTAAATGGAGACAGACAGTATATATTCTCTAGATTTGAACAGGAACATTTTTTCCAGAGTACACTCGTTTATTGAACGTTCAGGCAGCTTTGGGCAAACCAGAATCAATGCTCCACAAGCCGGACAACAACTTTAATTTCTGCACAACTCCCACCCATCCCTCTTCTTTTTATCCCTTTTCTTCCCCTCCTTCCTTCCTCTTACTGTCTTTCTTTATAATGATTATGCAACGTTTATTATGTTATGATAATTTTGGATGATTAATGAGATGAGGATGATTATAATGTTGATGCTTTGGATTTCCAATTTGGTTTATTTAGACAAATTGTTCAGCCGTTACCGCCTTACGTTATAATATCCATGCAGGAACACCACTATAAGCTTCTAGCTTGTTGCTGTTACCTGTGTCTTTTGTATACATGTCATGATTGTAACATTTGTTGAAATAAACGTATGTTTAAACCAAAGATGAAGCTTTCGTTTCTTCTTTTTTCTCCCAGTCAAAAATGTATTGCGATTCTCTAGCCACTCCAGAAACCTTTTTCTGTCCAATCCCCGAAGCATATCTAAGGAAAGGAAACAATTGAAAAACAACAATAACAGCAGACTGAATAATCTTTATTTATTTTCCTTGTCTACTAGTCCACTGGTCGAAACTGGGGGGTGGGCGTTTACTAGGTACTATACCATGTACACCTGCATGCAACTGAGGTTTATAAAAAAAATAAAAATAAAATCTCCCCGTGTTTTTATTTCATTCAGTTTGTTTGGGTTGTTGCTATTGACTTTGAAACTGACACGCCGGCGAAAACGCCGGTAACGCGTGCGCCGAGAAGAGCAAGCATCGGGAATCTTCAATTCTAAAAATAACCAACTGGTAGCTGCCGACCTTCCGCTAGACACACATGAATACCGAGGAAAAATAAATAATTACTGGGCAGTAAAAATAAATACTGGGCGGTAGTTAAACGACAGTTTGACTTTGAAGGACACAATGTTGCAGCTTTTTAGCCAGCGTGTCAGTTTCAAAGTCAATAGCAACTACTCAAACAAACTGAATGAAATAAAAACACGGGGAGACCTTTTTATTTATTTTTTTATTTTTTTTGTTTTTAATCTCAGTTGCATGCAGGTGGCTGCTACCGTATTTTAGGTGTTTTTTTCTCTCTCTCACCTTTGTTTTTTTAAGCGGGAAGCATCTTTCTTCATGGTTATTTATTTAATTTTTTTAATCAAATGTGTACATGTTTAAGTTAACAAACTTTATCAATAAACTAATATCATGTTAACCAAAGATTTAAAAAAAAACCATTCCAGCCTAAAAATTTTTTTAAAATCAATTTTGCTATCATAACGTACTCTTTTGCACATGAAGAAAATAAACAAAAATAAACAAATGCCAAAGAGTAAAAAAAAATTACGGGCAGATATAGATTTGAACTCGACTCAATCACGCATCAGGCGAACGAGAGAAAATAATCGGACACTGTAATGCATTAAAGAAGACGCTAGCACGCTTTCACCACAAGCCGGTATGATCGAGCATCGGTTGAAATCTTTCGCGAGCGGTATCTCGTATACTGTTCAAAAAAAGAAACGCATAGTTGCTACTTGCCAAATTTGTTTTATTTTTCGAAAAAATTAACAGAAAATCCAATATTTAGATTATTTGTTTGAAATTTGGTATGGACACAGTTGAATGCACACACAGTTCATTTGCATCTTCAAATCAATCAGTCAATCAATACGATTGGGTGCCGAGGCTGTCAAGTCAGTAGGGGGTGTGACTGCCTTGAGCAGCAACAACTGCCCGGCACCTTCTGGGCATGGACTGGATCAGATGCTGGATATCTTGCTGTGGGATGGTGTCCCACTCCTCCTGAAGTGCCTGCAATAGATCGCGGTGATTTGCCGGCGCTTCTTCTCGCCTGCGCACACGTCTGTCCAATTCACCCCAGAGGTGTTCTATCGGGTTCATGTCTGGCGACATGGATGGCCAGGGAAGCACCTGGACATGGTGGTCGGTGAGGAACTGGGTGGTGAGTCGTGCTGTGTGCGGGCGAGCGTTGTCCTGCTGGAATATGGCATCCTGGTCAGCCAGAAGAGGAAGGGCGTGTGGGCGCAGAATTTCCTGCACGTATCGCTGGGCAGTTATGCGCCCTTGGACGTGCACCAGGGTGCTCCTTCCAGCGGTATTGATCGCCCCCCACACCATGACGCCTCCACCACCATGAACGGGTGCCTCATCCACACAGTTGGGCGCGTAACGTTCGTTTACTCTCCGGTAGACCCTCCTCCGACCATCATGTCGCTGGAGCAGGAAGTAGGACTCGTCGCTGAACCACACGTGTCTCCAGTGATTCCGGACGGTCCAGCGAAGGTGCTGGTTGCCCCACTGCACTCGGTTCTGGCGATGGCGGCGGGTGAGGACAGCTCCTCTGTGAGGTCTGCGAGCTCTCAAACCAGCTTCATGCAGGCGGTTCCGCACGGTCTGATCCGATAATCGGTGTGGCCCGGGGAGAGCCTGGACAGAAGATGAGGCCGACAGGAAACGATTCCGGAGGTGGCGGAGCCGTATGAAGCGGTCGTGAGCAGCAGTTGTCGCCCTTGGTCTTCCCGCTCGTGGCAAGTCAGCAACGGAGCCAGTGGCTTGAAACCTGACCCACAGTCTACTGATGGTGCTCTGGGACACGTGGAAGTGCCTGGCGATTGCACTTTGACTTTGGCCTGCTTGTAAACGACCCAATGCAATTTGGCGGTCTTCTCTGCTCAATCGGGCCATCTTTCGTCGCTGAATTGTCGTCTGATTTCTTTGTGGCGAACAATCCGCTTTTATGGGTTTTGGAAGACATGGTGAGAGCTCAATATTCCCCGAGTTTCACGAGATTACACTGAAGCATGACGAGTGGTCATGCCAAATGAGCAATTTTGACATTGTAGCCACTGATAACGCATGCGTCACGTGCAGAGCTCACTTGTGGCAATGGACGAAAGGTCGACGACCAGATAAACATTTTCTGCAGTTTGGTGGATATCCTTGTAGCCATATAACTAAATTAACCAAATATTACAAGCTATGCGTTTCTTTTTTTGAACAGTATATTTGTCCGCAATGCATTGGTGCTTAAATGACACCAATGTGTGTCCATGAGGGACATAAATCTACAAACAATATTTTAACAAGATTTATTCAAAATTGACGGTTTTAGAGGAGGGGGATGGGTCCTCTAACTTTACAGCTCGGAGACACCCGGGTAAGTCTTTTCCGGAGGTTCATGAATAACACTTAGCGGACTTATCGAGCGGAAGTGGTTTTACAGGCCTGTATATGAGTTGCAGCTTTTTCAAGAATACGAGCCCTGATTGGTCAAATGGTCACATGGGGTCTGTCTATAAAGACTACTAGACAACATGCGACCACGCGCGACCGTGCGCGACCTCCAATAAAAGCATGTTCACGTAATATTTTTCTCTATGTAGTATCTTCACAACATTATCTGACTTTGTACCAAGTTTTAATTCATAGAAATCTAAAATATGGGAGTTATGATGCATTTTCGAAGAGCTATCGAGCGAAAGTGAAAGCATCGGAATTCTGCGTCCGACGACCTTGTTCGCATTGTTAACCCGCACGCGCGACCTCAAACCAAAGCATGTACATGTAATTGTTTTTTAATATTTAGTATCTTTACAGCATTGTCTAACTTTGAACCAACTTTTAAGTTATAGATATAAAAAAATAAGGGAGTTATGATGCATTTTCGAAGGCAACAATCCGAGGCTTTCTTTTTCTCTCGATAGCTCTTCGAACATGCATCCCTAACTACCTTATTTCTTATTCCTATAATGTAAAAGTTGGTACAAAGTCAGACAATGTTGTGAAGATACTCGATATTTAAACATACATGCTTTAGTTAGAGGTCGGGGGTGAGTCATTCTCCAGAACTGGTTAACAAAAGTGGGATGATAAGGCCCAAAAATAAAACTTGACTAATTTGAGTTGAATTATTGATTCAAAGGTTCTTTGTTATCAGAATGACAGTTTGTAAGAAACGAAAAAGCAAGAAATACGTTTCCTTACAAAATACAGGTATCTGATAGGGGGGTATACCCGTCTCATTACGTGCGCATCATCGTGACACAAATTTGTTAATAATGCAGTGATATTGAATGATTATATGTTGTACTAATTATAGCTTGACAAGCATGTATAAGGAGTTGTTTAAAAAGAAAGAAATAAAAACAAATATAAAAAAATAATAATTTTTTAATAATTTTTTTATAATTAATTTTTTTTTTAATTTAAATTTTTATTTTTTTTCAAATATACCTTGGCACATACATACAATATACATGTACACACATTTATATTGGTGACAGAAAAGGTTTGTGGACAGAAAAAAGGGAATAAGAAAGAGAGAGAGAGAGAGAGAGAGATCCTGCGTAAATGTGAAAACGTTGTAACAACCTTGAATTTGACGAGGTGTTGAATACCTATTTGACAATCACACATATAATTTAAAAAAAACACCAGAAAATGTATAATTATATCAATTTTATTGTGATCAACAATATTCAGATCATGCAAAAACAAACACCATACTTTGAAAAATCCGAAAGAACAACTGACAACATAATGTGCCGGATATACAACAATAAAGCTTAAAGCAAAAGGCAACTAATACTGCAAGTGCTGTCCATATGTGTTTTATCTGCCACTCATGGAAACAAAGTGCACCTCACCAGGCTTTCTGTCCAATACCTGCAATATAAAATTTATAGTATCAATCTTTGGATTGTATTATTACTGTCCAAATATATAAACAAACTAGAGGAATACCCGGCTTCGCCGGGGTGAATCGCGAGACAGAGACAGACAGCGTGGCGGTTCACCACAATCACCTTTGAAGGCGAAGTCCTGTCAAATGGGATTGAGAATTTTAGAGCTTATTTCTTAGCCCTATATTATCTGTTGTGGCTTCTCAAATGCCAGAACATACAGACAGACAAAAGCCGCTAGACCCCATCACAAACAGAACTCTATAATCCACAGGTGTTGCTTACACACACACACAAACACACACACACACACACAAAGAAGCCGTATATATATATGTATATCTATATCTATAAATATATAGAGATAGGTGACAGTGTATTTTTTGCGTGGCTATAAATTGATTCGACCTTTTCACTTTGACAGTAAGAACAACTTACGGGTGCAAGGGAAGCGTTCTGGACAGCGCAGTGACATTCTAAAAATAGTAACGTAGACTGAAACGGGAATATGGATTGAAGCCACACGAAGGAAGGGAGATAAACGCAAAACACTGGAGAAGATAAGGAAGAGTTACTGGGAATGGTGAAATGAACAGAAAAACCAAAATCGGTTCAGCGCTGCGCGCTGAGAGCACGTGTTAAAATATCTCATCGATGATATTGTGTCCGGGGTGTAGCTGAATACGGTGTCCAAATTTGAAAAAGATCCACCGAGAACTTTGGCGTTGTGATGTGGTCTAGCGGCTTTGGTGTGTCGGTATGGGGGCCCGGGTTGCTGAGGTGGAACCAAAATCGGTTCAGCGCTGCGCGCTGAGAACTTTGGCCGTGCATCGCGCACACACACACACACACACAGACAGACAGACAGACAGACAGACAGACAGACAGACAGACAGAAGTCGTATATATATATAGATTAACTTGCAATTCTATATGTGTTTTATTTGTTAGCTATGCATGACCGCTTTACACTTCTCTTGCTATCATGATTATAATTATTTCTACAATGAACGCTTTAAGTTTTATATGCACCATTCCTTTAAGAACGTTTGATGCACACGCACACACACACACACACACACACACACACACACACATACACGCACACACGCACGCACGCACACTGGCACGCACGCACACACAGAAAAACACAAACACAGAAACACACACACACGCACACTTAAACACACACACACACACACACACACAAACACGCACGCACGCACGTACTCACACGCGCACGCACTTACACACACTCACACACACAGAAAAACACACACAGAAAAACACACACAGAAACAAACACAGACGCACACACATACACTCATACGCACGCACGCACGTACACACACACACATACGCACACAAACACAAACACAAACACACACGATTCTGGTGAGGGAGGGGGTATTCGGGGGGCAGTTGTCGGGGGGGGGGGGGGGGGGGGGCAACTGTCCGCCCATGGTTTGGGGCATTTGTCTGGGGGGCAATTGTCATAGGGGCAATTGTTCAGAGGGCAGATGTACAAGGGGGAATTGTCCGGGGGATAATTAGCCTTCTACCGGAGACATCATTCACAACACGTCTAATTGTTGACACTGGTGCGCACAAAACTTGGTCACTGGATAAAGTATCAAATTCATAATAATTATTCGCTTTTGAGAATGCAATACAATGTCATAAGTGAGCAATCTAGGTGAGCATACACCTTTGTTTTAAGAAAAGGTTTTATTTTAAATCGCAAGATTCCGAAGATGCCGTTACGCTCACTTCATGAGATTACAGGACTGACAAGCGAAACCCGGTGGGGCTGAAGAACTTCATGGAATTCACACTTGCGTGATTTTAATTTGATTTTTTTTTTACAAACATGCTTATAAATGAATGAGCGACAAAATAATACCAACCTTGTCATGTGAGATTCCCAGGAGTTCAAGCAATCGGGGTCTGCATCTCGCCGGTAGCACTGAGAGGGCGTTACGAACGCAGCCGTCCAAAATGTCAACTACACCTTCTTTTTTCATGAATTACGTCATTATACACGACAAATTGTGAAAAAAACGTCACGCATCTGTATGGCTGGGTGATTAACAAAGGTGCAAACATGAAAATGTATGCTTTCATTCAGTTGAATTGATGCTAGCTTATAATGAAAACGGCCGTTACGAAGCCATCACGTGTGACACAAAACACTCTCTGAGACATCAAATTCGTCCAAAGTGTGTCCTCACGGTTGAATGAATGCATTTTCTGCATCTTCAAGGTGCACTTGTTGACTTGATCGTAAAACATTTAGTAATTATAAAGAAATTCATTTGGTTACAGAGGTCGGAAAAATCTAAGTGAGCGTGACAACATTCGATGCGTACGTAAGGCTGTTTTCAACTTCATTTTTGGGGGTCTCAAACACAAAGAAAATAACAACAATTGCACAGGAATGAACCTTTATCGTTTCACAAAGTGACAAATCACGCATAATAAATTTATCGTGGCAATGGACCCGTAGCTTCCAATATATGTACCGAGCTTGTTCCCATTTTTCTGACGCCATTTTTGTTGATTTACTGACATTATTACACTATATTTAATATCAAAATACAAATATGTTCATTCATTTTGCTGTGGGTGCTTCTTCAAACATATCTGTATCCACATAAACAGGGGGAAAGGTCTAACCACATTTGCTTCTGTAAAAATTTCGTTTTAAGTGACCGACCTAAGAATTCACCAGCTTTGGAGAATGACTCGTGTGCGATTCTAAAAACAGTGCGAACATGGTCGGACGCAGAATTCCGATGCTTCACTTTGCTTGATAGCTCTTCGAAAATGCATCATAACTCTCTTATTTGTGACTTTTATGACTTAAAACTTGGTGAGAACATACTTTAAAAATGCTAAAACAACACAAATATTTTCTGTATATGCTTCAGTTGGAGGTCGCGCACGGTCGCGTGTGGTCGCGTAGTCTTTAGTCAGACCAGTCACATGGGGTTCGCCTAAATCGCGCGCGACCCCGATTTTACATTTTCATATTTTCACTGAGTAACTTTATGGCATGCCCTGACGTTGTGTCAAGTTTCAATTCATAAAAATGAAAAATAATGTTGTTATTGTTCATCTTAGAACAGCTATCGTACTCGTGTAAACTTCGGCTGCGGTTACGTAGTGAGTGAACAAACTTTGCTCTGAATTTATTTCGTCAAAACGGTGGGTTTACACAAGACTTATTTTAACTTATTGTTAACTCATTTAAAACTCATTTTAAACTCATTTTTAAACTCATTTTAAACTCATTTTTAAACTCGTGTTTAAAATTATTTTTAACCACATTTCACATAAATGAATTTATATAATTAAAAGTCAAGCAATTTTGTGGGGAATGGTTTTCACCGCCCTAGCTTAATTGTCGGAGACGGAAACTAGGCTAGATTTTTTGTTGTTAAATTAAAACTCTCTCTCTCTCTCTCTCTCTCTCTCTCTCTCTCTCTCTCTCTCTCTCTCTCTCTCTCTCTCTCTCTCTAATTTCAGTAACTTTATAACACGCCCTGACGTTGTGTGAAGTTTTAATCCATAAAAAGGAACAATAATGTACAATGGTGTACATCTTAATAGAACAACCCGACCCTGTCTGACTTGAATGATTTCAAAGCAGCACCATTTCATTTGTCAGTATTTTCCTTTTTTGATATTTTTTTGGATCAAGTACTTGTTTTATCAGAAGAACATACAACATATATGCTAGAAACACAAAAATATTAGATGAATACCGAAAATCGTGGTCGGGCGAGGGCGCGCGCGAGGCGCACGGTCGCGCGCGATTTAGTCGGACCGGTCACATGGGGCACTAGAGTGGTAAAAACTCGGCCTAGCGATACCATTAAGTGTAGCGCTGACACAGGTATACGTGATATAAGGAAAGATGGAGATGAAATTCATTTTGTTGGCTGTTGTGGCGCTTGTGGGGATCGTGTGTGAAGTAAACGGAGAGGCATGTTGCACGCCGGACCAGTGGCAGGGAGTGCAGGCTTCCGTCAGTGGTTTCGTCTATCGCCATAAGCCTGGCCGCGTTGAGGTAAACAACCATGACCTAGCAGAATAATTTTTAATTTTCAGAACTTGTTTTTAATCCGAATATAACATATTTATATGTTTTTGGAATCAGAACATGATGAAGAATAAAATAAAAGTACTTTTGGATCGTTTTATAAAAAAATTAATTTAATTACAATTTTCAGATTTTTAATGACCAAATTTATTAATTAATTTTTAAGCCTCCATGCTGAAATATAATACCGAAGTCCGGCCTTCGTCGAAGATTGCTTGGCCAAAATTTCAATCAATTTGATTGAAAAATGAAGGTGTGACAGTGCCACCTCAACTTTTACAAAAAGCCGGATATGACGTCATCAAAGACATTTATCGAAAAAAATGAAAAAAAACGTCTGGGGATATCATACCCAGGAACTCTCATGTAAAATTTCATAAAGATCGGTCCAGTAGTTTACTCTGAATCGCTCTACACACACACACACACACACACACACACACACAAACACACACATACACCACGACCCTCGTCTCGATTCCCCCTCTATGTTAAAACATTTAGTCAAAACTTGACTAAATGTAAAAAAACACAGAATTCGACAAAGAAGAGATTCTTGTGGAACACCATATTGTAATGTTGAAAAGCGAGAGAGAAAATGTATTTGCACACATCACTTATTGTCGTTTGCTAAAAAAGGACTTGATGAGTAATGTTGTTTCTTTTCAAGGCAATGGAGTGTGAGTTTTCTCAAAAGCAGAGTGTGTGAGAGGGAGAGAGAGAAAGAGAGAGAGAGAGAGAAAAGGGGAGGGAGAGAAGGAGAGAGAGACACACAGAGAGAAACAGACAAGAGACACAGAGAGAGGGAAAAACACGGAGAGAGAGGGATCGAGAGACAGAAACAGACAAGAGACAGAAAAACAGACAGACACTGAGAGAAAAACAGATGGAAATAGAGAGAGAGAAAGTGAGAGAGAGGCAGAGGGAAAGACTTAAACTGCAACAACTTTATTTTTGTTAAACCACAGTATATATTCTGGTACCAAAAGTGCATGGTTTGAAACACAAATGGTTTTGGTTGGTTCGGAAAACAGTATCTATTACCATAACATCAGCATCATTAAAACCCGCCATCTGGCAGGCAAGCATGATAAAGAAGTAATGCACAAGTTCCCATCAACCTCGTATCTGCATTATTCTGACCAGCATAAGCCTTGAACGATCCTTTACGAGGTGTTGCAGATCATTCTTTTGATTCGTCTTCACATACGAGTTTTTGACACTAGCATTAATAAGCGTTTCCTAGACAGCTAGCGATTCCCAAGTCTTTGAGAATTTTAAGGGAGGTAACCATGTAAAAAAAAATATTCCCGCCAAAATGTTCGATACCAGGTCTTTCGTTTCTTGCCTTCGACTATATCCCATTGGAGTTTGGTTGAGGGGAACTAATGTCCCATTGTCGTTTTCTCAATGTCATGAAATTTTCGGACGCAAGTGAAGACTGGGGACTGGGTGGCCGAGTGGTAACGCACTTGCGTTCGGAATCGAGAGGTTGCGTGTTCGACCCTGGGTCAGGCCGCTATTTTCTCCCCCCTTTCCTAACCTAGGTGGTGGGTTCAAGTGCTAGTCTTTCGGATGAGACGAAAAACCGAGGTCCCTTCGTGTACACTACATTGGGGTGTGCACGTTAAAGATCCCACGATTGACAAAAGGGTCTTTCCTGGCAAAATTGTATAGGCATAGATAAAAATTGTCCACCAAATACCCGTGTGACTTGGAATAACAGGCCGTAAAAAGTAAATATTCGCCGTAATGGCTTGAGATTTACTGGCCGATGTGAATGCGTGATGTATTGTGTAAAAAATTCCATCTCACACGGCAGAAATTAATATGTAAATCGCCGTGAGCTCTTGTGAGAAGGGGCGATTAATAAATGTCCATTATTATTATTATTATTAAGAATCCTGATTCCTATGACGGTTTCTAAAATCTTTCCGGAGCATTGTACAACATCTGAACAAATACCTGTAACAATCCAAAATTTTACTCTGATTACGTCTAATATGTAGACATAACTTTCTCAAAGTTTTAAACGAATCAAAGCAATCCACTGTGTCATTGCTGAATTGCTGCGCTTTTTGTCATGGTACGCGTACCCCAAAAAATGTACACAAAACCTCCCGTTTTTGGACAGCTCATGCGATTGACACTTGCATCAGTAGGATTAGCGTAGTACACGAAATACCCCAGCCACCTAAACAACATAATGTGTAGATAGAGAATACTACATGGCTTGCTGTGTCATACCAGATTTACACGAGGTTTTTTTGTTGAAAAAGCAATGAGTGTAAATCGGGTACGACACAGCAAGCCATGTAGTATTCTGTTTATCCTACATACTGCATGTACTTACGTGTATTTTACTGAAAATGCCCTGCATTTGAGGCAGCTAAACTGAAGATGCTTGTTTTAGAACCTTGATCTCTTCTAAAGCCTCGTGCAATCTATTACGTCAAAGTAAAGAAACGTCACTCTGAAAGTGTGGCGTGACGTGTTAAGTTCTAAAAATTCCTCGAGGGTAATTAGCAAGCGCAATTTATTTTTCTATAATGACGTTTGTCTCGGGGACTTTGGTATCATAAGCAGTGGAAAAACAGGTCCCTGCCAGACTTGCTTGACATGACCTCATTTACATGATACTGTATACACACGTGTGATTTAAACGATTATTATCTCACGAGTGTCTCTCTCACGTATGTAGGATAAATACATGTAATTGATTTGACTTTCTCCTCGTATAAATATGGTATACAATAGAAGTTGCCAAGTTGATATTACAGCAGTCCCTGCAATGTACGGCCCCGGCGTGAGCGGACACCTGGGCCCGTATGCATGAACTAGAAGTAAGAAACACTGGAAGTAGAGGCCTCTTTTCGAAGTGGGAACTCCCGAAGTCAACTTTCTAACTGTTCACAATGCATGAACTGACTTGAACGCCAAAGTAGTGACAGCGAGAGTATTAAGGTCAAGGTCGGGGAAATTGGGGGAATCCCTACTAATACGCATGCGCACGTTTCTATCAACATGGCAGTCAACGAAAATGGCAAGGCACGTGTGCCGCTCAAAAAGAAAGTAGACACAGAGGGGCGTTCTGCGCCTTTTTCAGATGGTGAAATTGCTGTACTCTTGACAGAAGTGTTTTACGAAAGAACGGTTATTCTGTCCAAATTTCAGAACAGTCTAACTGTTAAACATAAAGACGCTGTCTGGTCCAAAATTGCCAAAGAAGTGTCGCTCTCTCTCTCTCTCTCTCTCTCTCTCTCTCTCTTACGACACGCACACACAGACAAACGTACACTCATGCACATACTGACACTATGACACAAGTGACACTGACGGCACACATAAACACACACACACACCACACACACACACGCGCGCGCTCGCGCGCACACATATACACACACACACGCACCCATACACGCACGCACACAGTCACAAACAAATAACCACACACACTCACTCTCTCTCACTTTCTCTCATTCTCTCTCAATCTACACTCATACACACACTGAAACTATGATGACACAAGTGACACCACACACACACACACACCCACACACACACATACACACACACACACACACACACACACACACATACTCACCGTACACACACATATACACACGCGCGTACAGTTGAAAGTCAAGACATGATATGATTTTTTCAAAGCATAGGAAGGTTTCTTTTGCAAATGAATAAAATTAACACAGAGGCAAAACCCGGTTTTTGCAGCCGGAATGCAATTGCGGAGGCTTAAAAAGGAAAAGATTAATAAAAAATATATAGCTCCCGGCGGAACTTGAACCCGGAGCAAATGAACGAGAGTCCGGAACCGTTACCACTGCACTATGTTACTCGTGTAGAATAGAGGCATGATGAAAAAAGGCATTCTGAGTTATTCAGTCGTGCTGGTTTGAAAGCTCGCTACCTTCGCCGAATGACTCGAGCACGTTTTTTTCGGTCAGTAACTGTTCGAACTGTCGCTTTTGAGTCACTCTGTTTTAAGCATTTCACCTAAATTAAACAAGAATGTCACAGTCCGTGTCTATGGTGCAAGGTAGGAGACCGTCTCATTGTAGCCAAGTTACGACAGTTGCTCGATTGACGCATTTCACGTCTTCGATATTGTGTCTGAGATAATTTCCCAATGAGCTGCCTTTAAAAACGGAATGTCCTGCAATTGTAGTATGCGCTGGAGGTTTCTTTTGGATGGGTAAGGACCCTTGAGATGCGATATCGTCGTATAATTATGTCAAGCGAGAGGCCCTTGACATTGGAAGTGGGAACTTCGAAAGCAAAGTTGCCAGCTACTCGGTATGCACGAGCTAAATTGAACGCCGAAGTAGTGGCTTCGAGAGTTCTGAGGTCAAGGTCGAGAAAATTGGGGGAATCCCAATTAGTGCGCATGCGTTTGTAAACGGTAGGCTTGGTGACCAGAAGAAACAAATCTCATCGCGAGTTCGTAAATGGGCAAACGTTGATCGCGCTGTAGCTTTTACTATAATTGTTGTTTTTAACTGGTTGAACGAAAGCTGTGATAATTGTCCTTAAATAGAATGACTGTCTATAATAATGATTTCGTTGACCAGAATGTTGGGGACAATAAAAAAAAGGTTGTTTATGTGGTAGCGAAGTCGGTTAACTTAAAACTCTTTTTGTAGTGTTTTTTTTAATGATTGTGTATCGGTAAAACTGCTGGACAAAAATAGTTTGGTCAGAGCGAATGTTTGTGTTACTGGTAAATTTAAAAAGGCAGAACTCCATTTTTTGGGAATCAAGATATAAGGTGTAGTGAAAAGAAGATAAGTTCAGCGAATTTCATATTATTTGAGAAAATGTGTGTCCGAATTTTTAAAACAGAAAAATTGTTGTACTTAGGTGTTTGTAAATTACGTTTGTCCTCGTTAATTGTGAAGAGGATGTATGTTTATATAAAGTTCAAAGTCAAGATTGGAAGTTTTGTAGCCTACGTGCGTGTGTGCATGTGTATTAGACATAATACATAGACATAGAACACTTTATTATCTCAATTACGATAAACTCGGGTGTGGTGAATCACAATAAACAGCATAAAACGTAAGAACATGAATAAATATCAAGGCGCAAATATAGTCAGCTCATCATAGTGTGGGGAGTGGGTACACACACACACACACACACACACATACACACACACACACACACACACACACCGTCGAACACACACATAACGTCGAACACACACACACACACACACACACACACACACACACACACACACACACACACACACACACACACCGTCGAACACACACACACCATCGAACACACACATAACATCGAAAACACACACACACACACACAAACACACACACACAAACACACACACTCACAAACACACACACACACACAAACACACACACAAAAACACACACACACACATAAACACACACAAACACACACACACACACACAAGCACACACACACACACACACACACACACACATACACACACACACACACACACGGCACGCGCGAACACGCAAACAAACGTATGAAGGAACAGACGCACAATTATACCCGCACGCACGCACACACAGGCAGACAGGCACTCGCACAAATACATACACACACACACACACACACACACACACACACACACACACACACACACACACACACACACACACAGATAAAGCAATGACAAAAAAAATAGCAGAAACTTACACTTCAACACTCGAACACACACACACACACACACACGCACACAAACACACGCACGCACGCACACAGACACACACAAACACACACACACACACACACACTCACACATCGCCGCCCATTTTCATAGAAACACAGTAACCCCCTCGTATAAGCGGGAATGAAAGAGTGGTGGCCAATGACCCAGAACAAACAAAAGTCAAAGCTGGCAACTCAGGTTTGTATTCAGGGAAATTTGCACGAAATGCATGCAGAAGATACGACTTTTCCCTCTATTTTCTCTCTTTGGGAGCGTCAGCTCGGTTTGACATGAAAAACTGAAGAAAAGCCCTGCCTTTTTGCACTGAGAAACTGTGGAAGTAGCGTGTTTACTACTGGGTCTGGCTGTAGTACATTTACCCTCATTTACTTCCTCGTTAGCTTCCAAAGTAAACTCTTTTTTCGTCCCATGCATGCGAAAGTGAGGATGTACTTCCGATGTCACTCAAAACTTTAGAAGTAGTCGCAAAATACCCTGAGTTACTTCCTCGCTTTGCTTCGAGGTAAACCCTTTTTCCGGCCCATGCATACGAAAGTGAGGCAAGTACTTCCGATGTCACTCAAAACTTCGGGAGTTGTCGCGAACTTCCCCCATAAGCATACGGGCCCAGACATGTCACGTACGGACACATTTGCTGGGCACGGAGTGTTTTCCTTCTTTAAACGGACACCTGCAAAACGTGGACGCGGACACTCATTTTCGGTCCCAACAGCAGGTCATATACCTCCAATGTACGACAGACCATCGTTAAATTTTCACCACAACAAAATCGATAACAGAGCAGTCCGGCTCTTGGTACAAAGATCACAGCCGCAATGGCGTGATGACAGTCACTGATAACTTGAGTGCCCGTGTACCCATCAGGAGGGGGGGGGGGGGGGGTAGTTTTGGTCAGGAGTGGAGTACATGCGAAGATGCCAACATGAAACTGCACTGAGCTCTTTATTCTTGTCTGTTGGACGTAAACAACAGAAACCACAGTCGATAAAGGTCCTGAGCGAAAGAGAGTGAAAAACCGGCCACAGTTCTCAGCATCGTGTGTCTGTGTGTAACCTCTTTCATTGACAAGATACTCTTGTTTCCCCTCAGCCTTGACCAGTGAGTCGGTTGCCTAATCTATGAACCCTTCAGTTGTTTTGCTTTGTCAAAAGTTACGACACAGTCAACTGGGTTTTGCTCTGTCCACAGTCCCCAACAGTACATGGCTGGAGGGAGTGAGAGAGAAGGAGGGGGGGGGGTGGGGGGTGGAGGGGTAGCTGGCTAAACTCTGTGGGTATCCGGTGTCACTGCATGTCAGCAGGAAGAGCATTGGAGAGAAATAGAGAGGTGTACTCTTCCACACAATTTCCAAGCATCAGTCACGGCTTGGTGTAGGCATTAGTGAGGGAGAGTGGGAGCTGTGTTATGTACACTGAAGAATGAAAAGTCACTGGTTGATTTTGAATTGGTCCCTTCTGTTTTTGTCATTAAAGAAACTACTTTAGTACTAAGAGCTGTATGCAAATACCTCTCATCTACCTCAAATACCTCACCCCTTGATGACAAGAAAAAAATAAATTACATGATTATGACATGCAGCTCTATCTGCTGCTATTTATTCAAACTGGTTTTCAAGCTTATTCTTGCAAAGCATCTGCACAGGCTCCTCTGTGCTGTGTTTGTGTGGCTGCTTTCGTATGTCAGTGCATGGTGAGTGTGTTCACTACCTTGAGGATTTATTTTATCTCTTCTTTTCAACACTTTTCATACAAATCATTTTTACAGAACGTTTAAAGAAGTATTAGGAGTTTATTGTTATTGTTTAGTAGCCACAAGAAGTGATTAGCATAGACTCAATCCTGTTGTTTGTGTGTCTCTGTGTGAGTGTATGGGGGAGGGGGTGGTGTGGTCACCCCTCCGTGACCGGACACCTGCATGGCCCAAGGGTGTCCGTTCATGAGAGGGACTGCTGTATGTTTTTTGGTTGATTTTGAATTGGTCCCTTCTGTTTTTGTCAGGTCAATTTTGGGGGTACCCTTATTTGCGCAGCGGTCACATGGTCCCTATTAAAGAAATCTTGGATCGGGAAGGTGTGCCAAGATAGTCAAGTGGAAGGCCTTAAATTGCATAGAAATTTGAATGAAATGGTATGGGAATGATATTGCTTTAAGGTAGTGACTATATCCACGGGTCCGTGCCTCTAGTCCCCCATGCTATATCCACGTCAGTGACGTCATTTCCGCGGAATCTCGGAATCGTTCGGAATCACTCGGCAGTCGAAGCCTCGCGTTGACACTCGGGACTCTTGGCGCCATATTGTTGAGATGGAGGAGGAGGAAGAATCAATTTGTGTTGCAATTTGTTTTCATAAAATAACAGACCCTGTGTTGGGTCTTGTAACAATAAAGAGAAGTAACTGAATTCACAAACTCATTGCTGAACGACCGCTTGATCTTCTTAGATTTTAAGAGAGCAAAAAATGGTGAATTCAAAATCATGGGAGTACTGTGGACAGTTGTGACTTATGGAGTTCAGCCCCTCAGCACCAATCTAGCGAATAGGGAAGACCAATACATCATTCTTCATCTTCCGGTTGGTAGCTTTAGTCCACACGTTGACAACATTCACTTAAACATTTGAACAATCGACACATGCTTCACACTGCATCAAAAATCACCTCAAACTAGGAAAGTGCAAATCCCGAATAAACATGCAAGTTCAGGTGAGGTTCGTATTAAGAGGGGGGGGGGGGGGGGGGGCTGCAATGTTGCAATGTCACCACAGAGAACGCTGTATACTGCTCATAAAGTCTAAACATGGAATTATGACATTGATATTTTACAGCTGACGTCCTAGTCATGTCTGTTAAGTGCCGAACCGAAAGCAGGAAAATATTGGGCAAGAGTAGCGTCCCTTGTCAGTGACGTGGATTTAGCATGGGGGACTCGAGGCACGGACCCGTGGATGTAGCCACAGCCTTGCTTTAAATGGGGTGTGAAAATTGTCGTAATAATTTTTTTGTTAAGTTTGATCGATCATGTTAGTTCTTTGCTATAAATATATGAACACATCGTTTCTTTCATTTAGTACTAAGAGCTGTATGCAAATACCTCTCATCTAACTGGACCCTTGATGATAAATAAAGAACCCAATGATCTACTCACTTTCCCAGAGATCAAATTATGCATGTATAATTCACACTGGATGGTCACTGCTTCGAAACAGCCTCTGTCATTATTTACATTTAGTCAAGTTTTGACTAAATGTTTTAACGTAGAGGGGGGAATCGAGATGAGGGTCGTGGTGTATGTGTGTGTGTGTGTCTGTCTGTCTGTCTATCTGTCTGTGTGTGTGTGTAGAGCGATTCAGACCAAACTACTGGACCGATCTTTATGAAATTTGACATGCGAGTTCCTGGGAATGATATTCCCGGACGTTTTTTTAATTTTTTTGATAAATGTCTTTGATGACGTCATATCCGGCTTTTCGTGAAAGTTGAGGCGGCACTGTCACGCTCTCATTTTTCAACCAAATTGGTTGAAATTTTGGTCAAGTAATCTCCGACGAAGCCCGGACTTCGGTTTTGCATTTCAGCTTGGTGGCTTAAAAATTAATTAATGACTTTGATCATTAAAAATCTGAAAATTGTAAAAAAAAATATTTTTTTTATAAAACGATCCAAATTTACGTTCATCTTATTCTCCATCATTTTCTGATTCCAAAAACATAATATGTTATATTTGGATTTAAAACAAGCTCTGAAAATTAAAAATATAAAAATTATTATCAAAATTAAATTTTCGAAATCAATTTAAAAACACTTTCATCTTATTCCTTGTCGGTTCCTGATTCCAAAAACATATAGATATGATATGTTTGGATTAAAAACACGCTCAGAAAGTTAAAACGAAGAGAGGTACAGAAAAGCGTGCTATCCTTCTCAGCGCAACTACTACCCCGCTCTTCTTGTCAATTTCACTGCCTTTGCCATGAGCGGTGGACTGACGATGCTACGAGTATACGGTCTTGCTGCGTTGCATTGCGTTCAGTTTCATTCTGTGAGTTCGACAGCTACTTGACTAAATGTTGTATTTTCGCCTTACGCGACTTGTTTCTTTTTTTCGATAAATACCTTTGATGACGTCATATCCGGCTTTTTGTAAAAGTTGAGGCGGCACTGTCACACCCTCATTTTTCAATCAAATTGATTGAAATTTTGGCCCAGCAATCTTCGACGAAGGCCGGACTTCGGTATTGCATTTCAGCTTGGTGGCTTAAAAATTAATTAATGACTTTGGTCATTAAAAATCTGAAAATTGTAAAAAAAAACATTTTTTTTTAAAACGATCCAAATTTACGTTTATTGTATTCTTCATCATTTTCTGATTCCAAAAACATATAAATATGTTATATTCGGATTAAAAACAAGCTCTGAAAATTAAAAATATAAAAATTATTATTAAAATAAAATTTCCGAAATCGATTTAAAAATAATTTCATCTTATTCCTTGTGGGTTCCTGATTCCAAAAACATATAGATGTGATATGTTTGGATTAAAAACACGCTCAGAAAGTTAAAAAGAATAGAGATAAAGAAAAGCGTGCTATCCTTCTCAGCGCAACTACTACCCCGCTCTTCTTGTCAATTTCACTGCCTGTGCATCGAGCGGTGGACTGACGATGCTACGAGTATACGCTCTTGCTGTAAAAATGCAGTGAGTTCAGTTTCATTCTGTTAGTTCGACAGCTTGACTAAATGTTGTAATTTCGCCTTACGCGACTTGTCTGTTCTTCTTTTTGTTTTGTTTTCAGGGTGTTGTGTATGTGTTCTACGACTACGCAAACAAGCAGTCTGCTGCCTTTGCCAACTATACGTCAAGTTCCGCTAAACCAAGAAGCTATCGCATCGTGACACGCTACTCAAACAAAACCGTAAGAAGGATATATTTTGCTTACACCAGCTGTAATGCCTGTCATTAACTAGGCAAAGACAACTACGCGAAGTATACTTTGCTGCACAGAGATTTAGCACTGAGTTTTTGATAAAAAGACTTTGCGAGTCTTTGCATAGCTGACGTGGGGCTCAATTAAGGACATGCTTAACAGTGTGTACTGTACATTTAGAAATGGAGTCAGAAAGGTTAAGTGCATCCACCACTAATTGAATAGTGTGCATGCACAGATGTACTGACACAAGAATGTTTAAACTGATGAAACCACTGCCAGTTACAATTTGTGAACCCCTTCGATAAAATCCACGAGTTACAGTGGTACATTTTTTACCAACTGTGAGTGTTAGATGGTGTTCATGCATGCAAACTGTCAGAAAGGCAGATGAATGATGTATGTTGCAAAGCTGGTAATTGGTTATGTCAGTATGAATAATGATCAATGTTCCCAGACCATTAGAAGAATAGAGATCTGGATTGAAATTATGTAAAGGTCCTAATGTTCTGGCGACAAAAACACACTACAGTCAAAAAACATTGTACAGTCAACATGTTAAAACTATCGAAAAATCGACCTACCAGGGGTCCGAGCTATGAGTCCGAAGACGGAGGCTGAGAACAAGACTGATGATTATGTAACAAGGAGTGTTTGACGGTTTCAGTGTGCCAGCTGTTCCAGCGGCAAGCTGTACGTTGTCGACCTCAAGACTGACAAGTGCTACACCAAGAAACTGGACAGGCCTTTCCGCAAGGCTTGCATACCAGGTACCTCTCATTTACTGTGCTTACAGTTATACAGATAAGCTCAAGACATTTGATCAGAGGTAACATTTGTGTACCCCACCTGTAAACCTTTGTTGAATAGCAGAAGGAAGAAGGTGTAGACAATGGTGGTGAAAGCAGTGTGAGCCTGACGCCAGTCATGTGCAGAGTGGGCTGTGGGCATGAATTCTGCCCATGCAGGCAGTGTGAGCCTGACGCCAGTCATGTGCAGAGTGGGCTGTGGGCATGAATTCTGCCCATGCAGGCAGTGTGAGCCTGACGCCAGTCATGTGCAGAGTGGGCTGTGGGCATGAATTCTGCCCATGCAGGCAGTGTGAGCCTGACGCCAGTCATGTGCAGAGTGGGCTGTGGGCATGAATTCTGCCCATGCAGGCAGTGTGAGCCTGACGCCAGTCATGTGCAGAGTGAGCTGTGGGCATGAATTCTGCCCATGCAGGCTGTGTCCAGCAGGCTGCTTGACAGCGCTCATCAACTCACTCCCTCACCACCTCTCTTACATCGTGGAAGGGTGTGGAGCAAGGGGTGCGTGCACAAGTGACAGCAACTGTTCAGCCATGAGCATTTGATGGTTTACACACACACTCCACAAAACAACACACACATGTGTCTGAATACACATATTTTGTCTTGGCCAGCCCAAAATCAATTTGGTCAATAAAATTAGTAATTATTTTGGTTCTTGTAAAAAAAAAGTCTTTTTTATGATTTGGAGGATGTTGAGCATGTTTTTATATTTACCAGTAAAGTATTAGCGTTTTGAATTCTGCTTTGTTCCTGTATCAATCTTCCTGCTGTGTTTCCTTGTAATTCTTTGTTTATTAATTGATCCACAGCTTATTTTACTAATTGATACAGTAGTTATTCTTGTGCAAAAGAGTGGCATCATATTCAAGTTTTATATATTATCTTACAGGGGCTCACATCCATGAGATGTGGCATAGGACAAATGTCATGGACAATGCATAAGTGACAGGACATTTGTCCTGAAAAAAAAATCAATAGGACATTTTTTTCGCAACAAAACGTAAATTTAATTAAACTTGACTAGTTTCTTGTCACAAAGGTAACTTGCCTGTTTGCTGACATTTCGTGCAAAACATCAGTTGCTTCTTTGGGTCGTGCGACACCCACGGGAATGAAGTCGGCCAGCTTCTTCTTCTTCTGGGTTCGTGGGCTGAAACTCCCACGTACACTCGTGTTTTTTGCACGAGTGGAATTTTATGTGTACAGCAGACTTCCACTAACTTGCGTTCCACTAAATCGCGAATTCGGCTATATCGCCGAGACCTCTTGGACCCCGAAAAAAACAGGACCGACTTTTTTTTAAATTTTATTATTTTTTTTTTTACAAAATTAGTCACGTAAAGGCCAAAAAATAGTACAG
Source organism: Littorina saxatilis (assembly GCF_037325665.1). Taxonomy (NCBI): domain Eukaryota; kingdom Metazoa; phylum Mollusca; class Gastropoda; order Littorinimorpha; family Littorinidae; genus Littorina; species Littorina saxatilis. Next base: position 35,325,493 of record NC_090260.1, on the reverse strand, counting down.
ATCATGAAAAAAGTTTCTGTCATAACCACGCTATCTCTCTCTGGGTCCGATGGCCTTTCATCATGCAGTAAATTGTCATTTCATCTTATCAGTCTCTCTCTCTTTCTCTCCCTCAGTCTCTCCAAATAGTGTTCTACGTGTGTGTGTGTTTTCAGGTTGTGTACATTACGGGTTGATCGAGACCTGCGAACAAAAGAAAAACAAACCTTTCACGCACACGTGCCCCACTCAGTCAAGAACTTTCATGCCACGATCGGTATCGTCAAATTGGCCACGTGCCTATAGCCGTCGCGATATAACCTTCGTGGTTGAAAACGACGTTAAACACCAAATAAAGAAAGAACGTGCCTATAGAGGTTAAGTGTCTGACCAGTCAGTATGGCCAGTCAGGCGTGCAGTTGAACACTCGAGTCCAGGTAATTGCGATCTCTGCTAGACGGTCCGGGTGGCCACAGGTGCCAATCAAGTGCTTAAACTGCGCTTCAGTCTTCTGCAATCTAGTCAGGCATGCAATTTAACACTCGAGTCCCGCTAATCCCGATCTCAGCTAGAAGCCCCGGATTTTCTACAGGCGCCATGAAGTGCTTCAGCTTCTTGCGTTTCCAAACGAAATAAAATAATGTGGTAATTCACCATGGCTTGCGTTCTGTTCATTGTCAGTTAGTGTGTGTGCAGCAGTGAGTCGCTATACGCGTACAGTGTACGTCTGTGTCTGTCTGTGTCTGAATTTAACTAGTAAGTTTGTGATGACGTATGAGTCGGAGAAAAAAGAAAAGAAATCGTCATCTGCTGATAAAAGAAAACGTGTCATCGCAGTTAATCTCTTGAGAACTTAGTTGCCAACAGAAGCGTCACACTAGTCTTGCGAGAAACACAGTAACACATACCATAGACCTATATTACAATATATAAATATAGGTCCCTGCACATACACATGAACATTGTAGCACAACCACATGCCAGGCATGCGTGCGCACACGCACGCACATACACACATGCACGCACACACACACATGCATTCACACGGTAAACGCACAGGCGCCAACATGACGCTCACAGGCTTTTTGTGACCAACAAGGGAAATAACCGCGTTTTTCTCTGACTCAGAAGAGAACGCGGTTTCTTCCCTTTAATTGGACCTATCGCGATCAAAAATCTTAAGACCCCAAAGACCGCGAGTTAGTGGAAGTCTGCTGTATGACCGTTTTTTACCCGCCATTTAGGCAGCCATACGCCGTTTTTGGAGGAAGCATGCTGGGTATTTTCGTGTTTCTATAACCCACCGAACTCTGACATGGATTATAGGATCTTTTTCGTGCGCACTTGGTCTTGTGCTTGCGTGTACACACGGGGGTGTTCGGACACCGAGGAGAGTCTGCACACAAAGTTGACTCTGAGAAATAAATCTCTCGCCGAACGTGGGGACGAACTCACGCTGACAGCGGCCAACTGGATACAAATCCAGCGCGCTACCGACTGAGCTACATCCCCGCCGTCGGCCAGCTTGAAACGAAGCCACGGGGTGGGGGAGGGGGTAACGTCTTTCTTCCGCGCCGAAGTTTCACTTTCTAGAGCGACCGTTTCATCTGGCTCTGGCTGCTCAGAGCTAGGCCGGAGGGAGCTCAGTTTCAGTGATACTTGCCGCTGATGAGGGCAGAGATTTGAAGCACAGTACCCGGCGAAAGAAACGCAACTCATTCGCGCTCGCTGTTGCAAGTGATTTTTCGTCATTTTCAAATTGTCGTAACATATGAATCAGATGAAGTACATCAAAAAGGAAGACAGATTTGTGGAGGATATTTTACTGGCTGTACAGTGTACGTAGTGCATATTATTTAATCGTTTTCTTTTTACATTTAGTCAAGAAACTACTGGACCGATCTTCATGAAGTTTAACATGAGAGTTCCTGGGTATGATATCCCCAGATTGTTTAACATATTTTTGATAAATGTCTTTGAAGACGTCATATCCGGCTTTTTGTGAAAAATGAGGCAAGCACTGTCACGCCCTCATTTTTCAACCAAATCGGTTGAAATTTTGTTCAAGTAATCTTCGACGAAGCCCGGACTTTGGTATTGCATTTCAGCTTGGAGGATTAAAAACTAGTTAATTAGTTTGCTTATTAAAGTTGTCATTAAAATCAACTTTTCACTAACAGATTTAAAAATGATTGCATCGTATTCCTCATTAAATATCATATTCTTACTCCGAATCACATTAGCATTGAGTCACCTGAGATGCTTATCACTGAAAAACGCTTACCCGGCTAAAGAATTTAAAGGGAAGCAACCCCATCACCAAAACGAAAGTGAAAGTAGCTTTGGTAATGGGCCAGCACACCGGGAGTTACCTCCCATACGGGTGTGTGCCACGTCACTTCCTCTAGGAACACGTGCCTATTCTCATACGTCTTTTTCACCTCGGAGAGGACGGTTCACTTTTTGACGCTCTGTGGCTGACCTTGCGTGTTTGAGTGACACCCGCCGGCCACGTTACCCAGCTTTTCTGCTCGCCTTGCCTACAGTTTGGTGAGCTCGTTCCCGTTTGTTGTTGGTTGTTTGCGCTGTTTTCGTTACTGTACGTTGTCCGTTTTTTGCGGACTTGTGTGTCAGTGACTTGCGTGTTTCGCCATTTTGTTGTGTGAGTTAGTTAGCTAACTCGTGTGACTTTGCTAGTAGCTCTGCGTGCCCTCTTTCTGTTTGGGCAAGTGTAGCTTTAGTATTTTGTTGACGCGTAAGCGTGTGTGTTTACTGTGTTTTCAGTCGTTTAGACTTACGTTTCAGTAAATCTTTTTCACTTTGCCACGTGTTGTTGACTAACGTGTCAGTGTCTTGCGTGTCGCCATTTTGTTGTGTGAGTTAGTTTTCTAGCTCGTGTGACTTTGTTTGTAGCTCTCCGTGCCTCTGCTTTTTGTGGGGCAAGTTTAGCTATAGTATTTTGTTAACGCATTAGTGCGTGTGTTTACTGAGTTTTCCAGTCGTTTAGACTTATGTTTCAGTAAATATTTTCGCGTTGCCACGTGTTGTTGTCAACATGTCTGATTCAGACAAGCGCCGTGGCAAGTCGGACCCCAAGGGGAAAATTAAGCTGTGCACTGGTGAGGTCCCAGGGTATCCGTCTGCGGGCTTATCTGGACGACTGGCTCATCATGAACCAGTCCCAGAGCGGCTGTTCGCAGGATACCCTGACGGTTCTTCGAGAATCCAACTCGTTGGGGTTCTCGATCAACCGGGTAAAGTCGGAGCTGACCCCGTCACAGACATTCACTTATCTGGGGATGTCTTTCGACACGGTCGCTTGGACTGTCCAGCCTTCTCAGAGAAGGGTGGACAAGCTCCAAGCTCAGATTCGCTCCACTTTACCTCTCCTGATGGCTTCCATCCGCTCGCTCGCCTCCATCTTGGGGCAGATGGAGTCTATGGCTCTTCTGGTTTCACTGGGCCGGGTCCACAAACGTCCGCTTCAGTTCGCGCTGAAGCCGTTTGTGGACTCTCCTCTGGTGGACTGGGACGCCCTCATCCCTTTGCAGGGATGGTTCCAGTCTGCGACCCTTCCGTGGTTGGACACGGAGTGGGTCTGCAGAGGTGTTCCGATCGTCGTGCCCCTCCCCGACCTGGACCTCTTTACAGATGCGTCCAGGGAGGGTTGGGGGGCACATACAGATCTTCAGACTACTTCCGGTCTGTGGACGACGGAGCAGTCCTTGTGGCACATCAACTTGTTGGAGCTAGAGGCAGTTGCTCTAGCTCTGGCCAAGTTTCTGCCCTCCCTGTACGCCAAACATGTTCGTCTGTTTACAGACAACATGACAGTGGCGGCGTACATCAACAAGCAGGGAGGCTCGCGGTCCCCGTCTCTCTCGGAGAGGGCTTGCGAGATCCTGGTGTGGTGCTTTCAGCATCATATCACGATCTCGGCCAGGTACCTTCCAGGGAGGCTGAACACTTTGGCGGATGTGCTCAGTCGTTCCGGTACAGTGCTTCAGTCGGAGTGGACGATCACTCACGGGGCACTGCTTCGCCTTTGGGCCCAGGTCCAAAAGCCTCTGGTGGACCTTTTTGCCACAAGGTACTCAAAGAGGCTTCCGGTGTTCGTCTCGCCATTCCCGGACCCTCAGGCATGGCGAGTGAACGCTCTGGACTTTCCCTGGACGGGTCTGGAGGCGTACGCCTTTCCTCCCTTTCCGTTACTCAGCCGAGTAATCCGGAAAGCGGAGATGGAGGAGCCGGCCCTTCTTCTTCTGGTCGCTCCTCTGTGGCCGTCGCAGGTCTGGTTTCCAGATCTTCTTCGGCTCGCCCAAGGGCCCCCCATTCCTCTCGCACTCGTGCGAGGGGAACTAGTGCAGCCCCGAACAGGCATTCCACACGAGGAGCCCAGTCTTCTGAAGCTTCACGTGTGGAAGTTGTTCGGGACTCGCTGAAGCGCTCTGGGGCGTCGTCTTTGACTCTGGACTTGGTGGCTCGCTCGCATAGAGCGTCCACCTCTTCAGTTTATGCTTCCCACTGGAAGGCATGGACTGCCTGGTGTTCAGCTAGAGGGGTGAGTTCGGTGGCTCCGCGCTCTATTCAGGTCGCTAACCACCTCTCTTTCATGTCTTCACAGGGCGCCTCAGTCTCCTCGTTGAGGGTCCGGCGCTCCGCTATCTCGGCGACTCTTAAGCAGATTGGTCGTTCTGTTCGAGTCGGGGGCGTTATAGCTGCAGTCATTAAAGGGGCTGCTCTTAAGGAAGCTAAAGCTCGTTTGCCCGCTCCCAAGTGGGACTTGTTTTTAATCCTGGAATTCCTTCGTTCTGCGGATTTTGAGCCTTTAAGCGAGGCCAGTCTGTTCAATGTCACTCGCAAAGCGCTGTTTCTCCTTTTGTTGGCTACGGCCCGACGGGGTAGCGAGGTCCACGCCCTGTCGGGTCAGCCTGGGGATATCTCCTTTGAGCCGGACGGTTCCGCATCTTTGCGTTTCCGGCCTGATTTCCTGGCCAAGAATCAGTCTCCGGGGCAGGCCTCTCCGCTGGTTAGAGTTAAGGCTCTGACCAGCGCGTTGGCCCCGGATGACCCCGATTCGGTCAATTGCCCTGTGAGGGCACTTCGTCTGTACTTAGCCCGGACTCAGCCGATTCGGTCTAGTTCTCAGAAGTTGTTGTTTATCTCTCTCCTTACTAGGCGCGAGAAAGATTTGTCGAAGGTAACGTTGGCCCGGTGGGTGTCCTCGCTCATCAAGCAGGCTTATGAGTGGAGTCGCACAAAGAGGGGGGGGGTTATGCCCTCCTTGCCACTTGACTCGGCCCGAGCCCATGAAACGAGGGCGTGGGCATCCTCTCTGGCAGTTCTGCGCTCCAGACGTCTAGAGGAGGTGCTGACAACTGCGTATTGGCGTTCCGAAGATGTTTTCATAAACTTTTATCTTCGGGACGTCACAGCTCTTCGACAGGATGGCTCCAGAGGCCTTCCAGCGCTCATAGCAGCAGGCCAGTTCCTGTCCAGAACTTGATGGTGAGTTTTGATTCATTTCTAGCCCACCGCCTTGTTGATGTTATCTGCTAATGTGATTCGGAGTAAGAATATGATATTTAATGGAAAATTTCCTAAATAAATTTTCATTTAATTAATATACTTACCCGAATCACATACTGTATTCCCTCCCACCTGCCCCGCTTATGGTTTTAAGATTTTTTAAAGCCGTATGAGAATAGGCACATGTTCCTAGAGGAAGTGACGTGGCACACACCCGTATGGGAGGTAACTCCCGGTGTGCTGGCCCATTACCAAAGCTACTTTCACTTTCGTTTTGGTGATGGGGTTGCTTCCCTTTAAATTCTTTAGCCGGGTAAGCGTTTTTCAGTGATAAGCATCTCAGGTGACTCAATGCTAATGTGATTCGGGTAAGTATATTAATTAAATGAAAATTTATTTAGGAAATTTTCCAATATCTCCTGAATTCAAAAATATATACATATTCTGATGGACACATGGGGGAATTCGGGGGCTGTGATCGGATGGTCTCACATATCCCTTTTCCGATCATCAAAGCATTATGCTACGGAAGTCGGCCATTTTTGCCAATATCCAAAAGCATATTGGCAATAACAAAGACGCATGGTTACGGTTTCTTCCACGTGTATAAAGTACATGCATACCTTGGCAGGTTTGTTTCTGTGACTAGTCGACAGACGATGCCATTTGCTTTGTGTGTGTTTTTGTTGTTGCTTACCGTACATGACATACATTACGTGTAAAATCCAGTTCTTTAACAGGCAACAAACCTTGCAAATTTCCAGAAGCTGCAATCTGAAGCGACATATCTCTGATTCTAGCAGACGATCTCTCCAATGTTTAACACAAAATCAGCAAACTCTCCCGTCACATAGAACGTCCATTGTATAGTGCAATGTTGAAATGAAGTTACCGGTCTGAAACATTTAGTCGTTTCTTCTGAGACAATCCTTGTTCTGTTATCATCTACAGATTTACCGCAGTCTTCACCACGCGAATTCCCAACAGAAGTCAGACTTTCGAACATACAATCTACGTAGGCAAGCATGATACGTCATGACGTCATATGATTCCTAGCATATTGACGTAATGCTAAACATCCGGTTATCTCGAGTTTTCTCCGTAATACATGTCCGTGGGTTTTTCAATGTTCGGTTATTTCCGTGGCTTCATGCGGAAAGGGAACCGTCGTCTGCAATCAACAACATGGACCATTCTGGTACTTGTTGCTGACAAAAACATGATTTTAACACAGAATTTAATGTCAGAATAGCTATATAAACGCTATTGTGTTTTCATCGTAGCAATAGGGTCCGATATTTAGACTCGAACAAGTATAATGCGACTCGTCTTCAACTCGTCAGCATTGTACTTGTCTCGTCTAAATATCGGGCCCTATTGCTACGCTGAAAACACAATAGCTGTTAATGTTATGTTTACTCTAAAAATGTGCTCAGAATTACAGAAAATAGGTTAAGTAAATACTCGGTCTTTGGGGGGTGGTTAGTCGAGACTATCTTGATATAGTCTCGGCGATGCGGGTTTTTAGGTGTTAATCTGTTACTTTGATGCCGACAGCTTGACTAAATGTTTTTATATCGCTTCACGCGACTTGTTTTACCTTTTCATAAACTGTGTTATACAGGGTAGGGGTCAAGCGAGTCGTAATTGCAGGCGAACGTGTCACTTTGACATGCTACAAAAATCGTAAAAATGCATATTTTACAACCAGGTGAAGACAGTTGTGGAGGAAATTCATTTCTCAACATGATCATATGGTTTGAGTTATTCGCAAAATCGTAACATAATTAGAAAAATGAACATAAATCACTTAGATCGTGTTAAAAAAGGTTGTTTGGGGAAACGTTTTATCGCATGGAATCGACGTTATGATTTGTTTTAAAATCAGATGCTTTTTGTGACCACGTGTCTGTTCTACACGAACATGCTATAATTAGAAGAAAAAAATCCTGCGCTGTTTATAAAAAAAATGTTTAACCAATGACCTGTTACCCCCCCTCGCGGGTTAGGGGGAAGAATTTACCCGATGCTCCCCAGCATGTCGTAAGAGGCGACTAACGGATTCTGTTTCTCCTTTGACCCTTGTTAAGTGTTTCTTGTATAGAATTAGTCAATTTTTGTAAAGATTTTAGTCAAGTAAGAAATGTTAAGTCCTTTGTACTGGAAACTTGCATTCTCCCAGTAAGGTAATATATTGTACTACGTTGCAAGCCCCTGGAGCAAATTTTTGATTAGTGCTTTTGTGAACAAGAAACAATTGACAAGTGGCTCTATCCCATCTCCCCCCTTTCCCCATCGTGATTCGTAAGAAAGTACATTGTACTATGAAGCCAAACGCATAAGTCCCCCCTCCCTTAACACATTCATACACACTCATAAACACAAATGCACACACAGACACATAGATACACACTCACACATGAATAAACAGACAAACGAACAAACGAAGTCCCTAAGATGCGCAGGTCTGCTTCGCAGTGCTGAAATAGACGCCCACTGTCACTTTGAAGATCGCTGTACCAAACTGCGATAATGTTACGCTTTGACGAATAATTCTAATGAAATGATCATGTTGAGCAATGATTTTCCTCCACATTTGTCTTGACCTTGTTGAAAAATATGCATTTTTACGAATTTTGTAGCGTGTCGAAGTGACACATTTGCCTGAAGCAGCTTATCCCCAACAACCCTTTTTAACACCGTCTAAGTGATTTATGTTCATTTTTCTAATTATGTTACGGTTTTGCAAATAACTCAAATCATATGATCATGTTGAGAAATGAATTTCCTCCACAACTGTCTTTACCTGGTTGAAAAATATGTATTTTTACGATTTTTGTAGAATGTCAAAGTGACTCGTTCGCCTGCAATAACGACTCGCTTGACCCCTACCCTGTATAACACAGTTTATGAACAAATAAAACAATAAAACGATTAAATAATATCACTAATCGTACAGCCAGTAAAATATCCTCCACAAATCTGTCTTCCTTTTTGATGTACCTTATCTGGTTCATATTTTACGACAAATTGAAAATGACGAAAAATCACTTGCAACAGTGGCCGCGAATGAGTTGCGTTTCTTTCGCCGGGTACTTTACAAATGCTTCTGGCCTTTTTCTGGCACCAATTTTTGTTTCGACGACATGTTGCTTTTTCTGAGAAAATAACCGCGAAGGGAGGCAACTGTCAACTGGTTTGCGACCCTTGGAAGCTCTTCTCTATAAAAAGCACATAAAGCCTCCCCAAGTTTCATCTGCTTGGAGAGAAACATCGCTTCGCAAAATCGATAAAATAGCAAATCAAACTACTGTAAATTAGAAAGTACTGACAATGTCCGGATCAAATGAAAACATAATCGGACAATGATCACTTTGTGACAAAAACAATTTTTTGCATGTAAAATGTATAGGACAATTGGAAAAAATATCCGTGTATGTCCGATGTCTGATGTGGATGTACCCCCTGCGGGTTAGGGGGAAGAATTTACCCGATGCTCCCCAGCATGTCGTAAGAGGCGACTAACGGATTCTGTTTCTCCTTTTACCCTTGTTAAGTGTTTCTTGTATAGAATATAGTCAATTTTTGTAAAGATTTTAGTCAAGCAGTATGTTAAGTCCTTTGTACTGGAAACTTGCATTCTCCCAGTAAGGTAATATATTGTACTACGTTGCAAGCCCCTGGAGCAAATTTTTGATTAGTGCTTTTGTGAACAAGAAACAATTGACAAGTGGCTCTATCCCATCTTCCCCCTTTCCCCGTCGCGATATAACCTTCGTGGTTGAAAACGACGTTAAACACCAAATAAAGAAAGAAAGATGATGTGGATGTGAGCCCCTGATCTTATAAATCAACATGTTTTGCCCTACTTTCATTTTTATCTCTCTCCTGACTTCATATAACATATTTTTAAAAAAGGTCATGTCACTTTGTCTTACGGGTGGGGATGTAGCTCAGTCGGTAGCGCGCTGGATTTGTATCCAGTTGGCTGCTGTCAGCGTGAGTTCGTCCCCACGTTCGGCGAGAGATTTATTTCTCAGAGTCAACTTTGTGTGCAGACTCTCCTTGGTGTCCGAACACCCCCGTGTGTACACGCAAGCACAAGACCAAGTGCGCACGAAAAAGATCCTGTAATCCATGTCAGAGTTCGGTGGGTTATAGAAACACGAAAATACCCAGCATGCTTCCTCCGAAAACGGCGTATGGCTGCCTAAATGGCGGGGTAAAAAACGGTCATACATGTAAAATTCCACTCGTGCAAAAAACACGAGTGTACGTGGGAGTGTGAGCCCACGAACGCAGAAGAAGAAGACAGAAAAAGACTTTGTCTTACTTTTTCTAATAGATGGACTAAAATCAATTTCTGTTTTGCCAAAACAGGTAGGGAGTAGGGGTAGTTGAAGCATCACAGTTCAAAATGTAGTACATTAAGGGGTGTTCATAGTTTAAAGGCACAGTAAGCCTCCCGTAAACCATCACAGATACTGTCAGGCTTTTACACACAGTACAAACACCCTTCCATTTGAACGCTCACATCCTGGCTGCTTTCCGTCGAGAGTGAGACATTTTCAAAGAATTTATTTTCGTGGGCCGTCTGTTCTACAATCAGGCGCCTCGTTTTGGCGCTAGAACTAACTTTTAAAATCTAAATAATAAATTGACAGCTTGTAACACAAACATTCTTAAATCATAAAAGATTTTTTATTTCATCAAGACAAGATCAGTACAATTCGAAGTTTTGAAAGTTTTAAAAAAGCAGGGTCACGAAAGGTTGTGTCTCAAAGCAGACGATTTTTCTGCATTAAAGCGCTCCCTTTCTTTGAAGCCAGCCGCCGCTGCCAAGTTGGTGTGACTCGCAGCCATTTGTTGCGTTTTAGAATCAGAGGTACACAATAACGTGCTATTGCAGATACAGCCAGTCGCATTGAAATCACAAACTGACGACTAAATTGTGAAAAAAAAGAAAGTGGATCACACGGGTTCACGATGGCTCAGGGGTTAGATAAACCACGAAATCTGGTGTGTGGTTTACGAGAGCTAAATAGCAATGCAAACGAACTGTTTCATTTAATGCTATTGTAGATCAGACGGTCCACGAAAATAAATTCTTTGAACATTTCTCACTCTTGATCGACGGAAAGCGGCCAGGATGTTCCTGTTCGGTGAGCGTTCAAATGGAAGGGTGTTTGTACTGTGTGTAAAAGCCTGACCGTATCTGTGATGGTTTACTATGCCCAGTCAGGACGTGGGGGTTGAGGCGGCCACCCATTTTTAGAAATAAATTAGGTAACACCCTCATTTCTTTTGGGCTTTGGAGACAGTCACAAGTGAATAAATACTACAAGTTCATATCGCTGTTCATTGGCTCTATCAACGCCCGTTTTTTTTAACCGCTTGCTTCCCTTTATATAATAAACCATAGATTATCATCCTCCTGAACAAAATCATTTGCTCAAAAAGCCACGTGGAATGTATGTTTGCAGTTCAACTTTCTATTTTCACACCTAGGAATCATGTGCCTGGTTGGCAAGGTGGTACACGTAGTACGTTTGCTCCCAGTCCTGGTGTTCTCGAGTTCGAGTCCCGTAATTAAAATTTTGTAAAACCTTGTTATTTGTTCTTCTTTTCTGAACTCTATATTCTTGCATTTATTCCAAAGGTTTTGAGTCATGTATTGAAAATCGAATATAGTGCGTAACTGCCTTTGAACAGCTTTCTCAGAATCCCGTATTCTATTTTTAGAGAAAAGGTCAAAGGGCATATGTATCACCCGCGTGTCGACTGATAGTAATGATAGTTGAGCACTTCTAGTTTAAATGCGCTTCTGATACGGTATATAATTGTGGTGTTGTTGTTCTATGCTCGGGTGGTTGTTGAATGCTTCTCAGTCAAACTGGTCACACGCAATAAAAGGGAGTCGAGCAAGCGAAGTCAGTTCTTGGTGTTTACTTCACAAAGGTTTCCGCTCGACTGCTGAGCTCTTTCTCGAGTCTCGCGGTCTCACGTGATCATACATTGCCACGCGTCTTATTAGTGCAAAAGCCCCAAACAACCCAACAGGCGCGCAACATCAACAATGCAATAGACAGTCATCGTCTCACATACACCCCCCGGGACATGCAACGGCGTCCCGCCGTTGACCAAGTGTCATCAACGACAAAATATTATAAGTCAATTTGCACAAACAATTCTTAAAGACAAAACGTAAGGCAAAACCACACAGACAAATCGTAAGGTGCATCAATGGGAAGCCATACTATATCCAAAAATATAAACTGTGCACAACACTCGCCAAAACATAGGGTGCCAAATGACAACATATCTACACACTGAAAACCATCACACTGAAACCCAAGTTGCGAAAAAGATCCCCAGTCAATTTCATTTAAGCCTTTCGTTTAGGCTAAAATGTTACTCTCTAAAATGTCCGTCGTGGCCAAATACATTCACCCTTTTCGTTACAACCACCCAAAAACAACGAACATACACCACAAAAAAAAAATATAATAATAAAAAAAATAAAAAAAATTTCAGGAAATAATGTACATGTCCGAAATTTGTCCTATGGCAGCAACTTTTTCTTTATCTTTTCCCTGCATACAAAAACACCCAAGCACACCTAAGAGTGTCTTGAACATACCATCAAAATTAAACTGCAGTCACAAAACAATGACTGTAGCCTTGACTACGCACTGATTTCATTGCAGCATCAAATCTTGGAAAAAACAAACAAAAACATCTCATCAAAACTAAACTGCAATCACAAAACAATGTAGCCTTGACTACGCATTGATTTCATTGCAGCATCAAATCTTGAGAAAACACAAAAACATACCATCAAAATTAAACTGCAATCACAAAACAATGTAGCCTTGACTACGCATTGCTTTCATTGCAGCAGCAAATCTTGGAGAAACACAAAAACATACAATCAAAATTAAACTGCAATCGCAAAACAATGTAGCCTTGACTACGCATTGACTTTCATTGCAGCAGCAAATCTTGAAAAACACAACCAAAAAAACTAAAACAAGTTCAGCCCAAAACAACACAATGCACAACAAAACACTAACAGGTTATCTCCCTTTGATCACACCATGTTGCTTCACCATTGACCAATCGGACAAGCACAACCAATTTCCAGAAAGAAAAAAAACAAAACAAAGAATCCGGTATAAAACTGATCTTAAAAATGTATCCATTATTCCTTTGTCCTTTCCTACAATTGACTGCAGCAACCACTGACAATTTCAGCCTTGACTGAACACTGTCCTTTACTACAAGTCTAATTGGAAATGTTATCTCCCTTTACACAAAGCACAAATACGTAAAAATTTTACAAACGTTAAATTTTCGGTTTCTGC
>NC_090260.1:35155121-35310121 GCF_037325665.1 Littorina saxatilis | reverse complement strand
AACTTGTCTTGAGGCCATTTAGGGTTGAAAACTCAACAGCGAATTACTGATATAACGAACTAAAATGTATCTCCCTTGAGATTCGTTGTACCGGACTCCACTGTACATTCCACGTACATTTTGTTAGTAACATTATTATATACTGATACTTTCTATCCATTTGTCTACACAATAAAATATCTAAGCAAATCCTATTGTATTTTAGGGAAGAATTACGTTTAAGGCCTAATGTTTGGAAAAAGTAGGGAGTGTTGAAAAAGAAAAGCATTGGAAGCCTGCTGTCAAAGTTTGCTGTATCTGTATTTTAGATAGTGCCAAAGACACAGGCTCCTTCTCCTTGGGTGCTGGTGATGCCTCCCTCAAGACCCGCGGCTACAACCTGGAGCTCCGGTCACAGAAGTACCAGCTGGACTTCAAGTTGAGCGTCACAGAGGAGGGATGCATTCCGGTCAGCGAGCTGGTCACTGGTGTGGCTAGGGGAGGTTAGTATTCTCACACTGGGTAACAGTCAGAGGTGTGTTTGTGTGTGCAATTAAAAACACAATTCTTCATTTATTTTTCAAGTCAAGTGTGTGTATGTGTAGAGTGATTCAGAGAAAACTGCTGGACCGTTCTCCATGAAACTTTACATAAAAGTTCCAGAAAAGAATATCCCCAGACGTTTTTTCATTTTTACGATAAATGTCTTTGATGTCATATCCGGAGAGACAAAGGAAATCATTCGACATGTAGACAGTGCTCACAAACGGACACTCCTTTGTCATGTAGACAGTGCTCACAAACAGACACTCCTTTGACATGTAGACAGTGCTCACAGACAGACACTCCTTTGACATGTAGACATGCATGAGGAAGAAGTAAGGTCTGTTTTCCCTTCATGCCTCTTGCTGCATGGACTTGTAGTCTGGTTCCACATAACTGTGGAGTGCTCTGTCTAGTGTTTTATTTTAGCGATTCTCTCCCTTGGCCCACTGAGTTTACTTTGGCCCTCATGAGTCTGTGTGAGACTGCTTGTCTTTGAGTGTTCCATCATTTCAGCCATTCTCTCGATGGCTTGCATCTCTCATTGATGCTATTGCTAAAAGTATACAGGCCTGAAAGTGGTGAGTATTTTACTCGCCATGGCTAGTAGAAACATGTAACTGGCGAGTTGAAATGTTCATCTACTCACCAAATGCGAGTAAATAAAGTTGCTGAAACAAATTGTTGGTTTGGCTAATAAAGTTTGCTTTCTGGCATTTTCAGAATCACTAGCCAAAGGCGAGTACACTATTTGTTCGACTTTCAGGGCTGGTATACCAAGGAAATTGATCTCATAACTTTGAAACACTGTGGTAAAAAACAAACTTGTGTGCAGACGTCACTATTTTTGAATAAGATGGCAATGACTTTTTCATGCTAGGTGTGGCACTTGGTTTAAACACAATTTTATTCAAAATACATGACATGAAACAATTGACAAAAATGCAGCTAGGACACGAACTCAAGCAGATGCTTATTTGACGTGACCATAACAATGCTAAGTTACACAAGTTTTCATGATGGTGGACAACACAATTATTAACCAGAAGAACAAAATGTAGGAGGGGGGTATGGGGAACTTAATCAAAACAGGAGGATTTACAGAGAACAAAAATAAAATAAAATTAATCAAATAAAAAAAATACAAGAAAAAAATAAAGAAAAAAATAAGATGAGACTATGAATGAAGAGCGTGGGACAAGAACATCGATGCTGAGACATGCAATAAGTAAGTTCAGATAAATGTACATTTTCATGGAGAGGGCAGCATAGTTCGTTACGAATGTATGGAAGAAAACAACCACACACACACACACACACACTAAAGAGAAAAGCAAAACAAAAACAAGAGGCGAAGCCATCAAGGCTCACGTAAGAAATTGACAAACAGTAACACAAACTCAATCACTCCGTCACACATACACACACACACACACACACACACACACACACACACACACACACACACACACACACACACACACACACACACAGACACACACACACACAGACACACACACACACACAGACACACAGAGAGAAAGAGCATAGGTGAAACTGTGCAAGAAAGCGAGAATCTAGATCTGTCTGTCTGCATGTAGCCTACTTACAGGGACACGACTGCCAACTAGTCTCGGCCCGCTCAAAATAATAATGACCGAGACTTTCAGTACTTCCTTCGCGTGACGTCTAACCCTCTTACGTCATAATGTGACGTCAATGTAATGTGGCGTCTTCAAATGTTAGAGTTTCTACCACAGACATACACACGCACGCACGCACGCACATACGCACGCACGCACGCACACACAGACAGACAAAGTTACGATCGCATAGGCTACACTTACGTGAGCCAACAAAAACTCAATGATAATTATTACTTATGTTAAATATGTAATTGATGCAACAACACTGAGAGGCGAGTTTACGTTCTCCTGCACTCAAACATACACAATACCAGTACGTGGGCTAATCCTTCAAGTTAGTCGACCAGATTCAGCAATAAAGGATTGGACCGACTCGAAAATCAATGTATTTATGCGAAATGAATGTTGCTCGCTGCCTCTTAATAATGTTTCCACGTGTCTAAAATTGGCAGGCAGTGAGTTAATTGTGGACATAGGAGCATTTTCAAACAACGTGCAGTATAACAAGTAATGTTCAGCTGTTTTGTTCCGGTTACTTCACGCACGCTGTGGGTTATCTTTTAAATGGCGTTTGCATAAATCGGAATTAAGGTTACTCATGTTTAAACGCATTCTGCTGTGTTGTATTTCTACCTGTCTTTTTCCAAAATAATAATAAACTGGCACATAATGATGAGGACTTTGTAAATAATGCTTAAACTCGCTAATTGAGTTTGTGGTTTTAACCACATCAGGCAGATCATTCCATAAAATTGTAGTCGAAGGAACGAAGGATGTTCGGAAGATAATTCTGTCCTGTGAGCTGGTACAAATCTTTCAAGTGGTTGTCTTCTGTGATAAGGATTTAAGGATGGAACTAGTGGTGGCAAAAGGTCAACTAAATATAGGGGACATTTACCATGAACCATTTTATGATATAAAATCAATTTATGTTGTCTTCGGCGTTCCTTTAGACTACAAAATCCGCTTTCTTTGTAAATCTTACCATGACCATAATACATCAACATAGTCAAAATGTGGCAAAATAAAGGATTTGTACATTATTTCCAAACTTTTTCTGCATAACTTATACTTATAATGCCTTAAACAATTAATCAACAAAGTGGTCTTTTTCACAATATTTTCTGACTTGAGCGTCCCATTTACAGTCATTTTGCAAAATAATACCGAGGTGCTTGTGTTCCTTTGTGTCTTCCAAAACAATTCCATTGAAAAATAACGGGTCAATTTGGCTTAAGTCACGTTTTATATTCAGCAATTTGGTTTTTGTTTCATTAAATGTGACTTTCCAACGTGCTGCCCAACAACTAATTTTATCGAGGTCTGTATTTAAAATTTCGGCACGTCTTACCGGATCATTCAATGCAAGTGACATGCTAGTATCATCAGCAAACAATTTAATAACAGACTCAATATCATTTACAATATCATTTATATAAATCAACAAGAGGCGAAGCCTTCAAGGCTCACGTAAGAAATCGACAAACAGTAACACAAACTCAATCACTCCGTCACACATACACACACAGAGTAAGCATAGGTGACACGGTGCAAGAGTGCGAGACACTAGATCTAGATCTGTCTGTCTGTAGCTTACTTACGCAGTTACGGGGATACGACTGCCAGATGGCCAGATCGACACTGCGCTTTCGACAGCGCTTCCTCGCGCAGACACTGGAAACACGCTGTGCAGATTAACCTGTAGGAAATCTCCTTTGGTATCTTCTTTATCTATTTTTCTGGCGCTACGAAACCGAACAATGTGAAATCATGAGTCGTCTTCTCCGAATCGGCGAACTGCAGCTCGGTGATAACTGTATCTATACCACAATCCTTCACGCGATCTGACCTAACCTTGACCCCTGACCTGGTCCACATACCACACACGACACAAACCAGTCAGCTGTTTTTACCCCCCAAAACCCCCCACCACCCGTTTTCTTTGGATACACACTTTAACTACATACGTGCCGACGAAATGTTGATCATTGCTTCAATACTTTGAAACTGTTGCTTGAATAATAACCAGGTAAAATTAGTATTTCGGTGTTCAGTCAAATGTTAAAGTTTCTACCACAGACTTACATACATACGCACGCACGCACGCACAGACAGACAAAAGTTAGCATCGCATAGGCTACACTTACGTGAGCCAAAAATGGTAATACAGTATTTTCACACAAAAATGACAATTTGCGACATCGAGCATTTGTCAGGAGTCTTTCTGGTTAGTGTTGTTTGAAGTGACAACATTGTCCAGCACTGTGTTCAAAGAACTATTCAATGGAACTTATAGGAGGAGAGAAGCAAGTCATGATGTTACAGTTTCCTCAAGTGACTTTGATGACATGTATTCGGTACCAAACGTTATGAAATTTTGCTCCGTGATACTGTTGTTTTTGCTTCAGTGCCATTTATGGAAACTGTTGGCTTTGTGAACATCAAGCCAGGCATCAAGGACCCGGCTGTGTTCGACGTCCCTGAGGAGTGTGAGGAGGTGAGTAAGCCTGACATGGTCATGATACTGCCAGCTGTCTCCATTCCACAGTAACAACCTGACATGGTCATGATACTGCCAGCTGTCACCATTCCACAGTAACAACCTGCAGTCTGAGTAACAGCTTGACATGGTCATAATATCTGCCTTGTTTTGAGACATCAGGGTCCGTATGCATGAGGAGGAAGTCAGCAACACTGGAAGTAGAGGCCTCTTTCGGAAGTGGGAACTCCCGAAGTTTAACTTTCCAACTGTTCACTATGCATGAACGCCGGAGTGGTGACTTTGAGAGTATTTGGTCAAGGTCGCGAAAATTTGGGGAATCCTAACTAGTACGCATGCGTTTGTGAACGGTAAGCTTGCCACCAGAGAAACAAATCTCATGGAGAGTTCAAAAAGGCGAACGTTGCGTTATTGCTGTTAATTGTTTTTTGAATGGTTAAACGAAAGGGTTGGTTCAAACCTGTGATGATTGTCTTGGAATCGAATGACTGCCTATGACAAATGACTTTGTTGGCCTGAATGTTAGAAGAAGAATAAATGATTATGTTGAACTTTTTTTTTCTTTTTTTTGTGGATCTTGGTTGCATGCAGGCAGCTTCAATCCTTTTTTTTTTGGCGGGGAATATTCCTCTTCATTGATCTTTATTTTTCTTTTCTTTTTTCTGCTTTTTATATTAATGTTTCTACTTTAAATGTACCGATATCGTTAACAATACTATTTCTAAATGTATTTTAAACAACTTTTCTATATAACAATTCCCTCTTAGAAATGCATACAACATCCAGAGGGGAACCATATCTATAAATACCAACACACATTTTGGCTATCACTATCAAATAATTCACATAACTTATTATTGCCTTAAAACTTTGTGAATTTTCAAACACGCCAAAAAAACTTCCTTTAAGGTAATTTTTAATAATCATATTGTATTTACAAATCACTTTATCCTCAACGCATTTCCAAATGAACATAATTTTTGGGCACAAAAAAAACCCAAAAAACCTCAATTTCGTTCTCACAATAAGTACAACAATTACTGTATGTTGAACTTGTGTTTAATAATTTTATATCGGACAAACATAGATTGGTTATAGGGAAAATTTGGGTTACTGGTAAAGTTTAAAAGGAAGAACATTATTCAGTAGACCGTAAATAACTAAGTTTAGTGACTTGTTCCTTATTTATGTGTGAAATGTCTGTCAAGAAGTTTAGAAAAGACAAGTCTGTTCATCGGTGTTTTAATTGTTTCCCCTCGTTAATTTTTAATTACAATGGCGATGCATGGTTATGTACAGTTGAAAGTCAAGATTGGATATTTTTTTTGAAAGCATAGGACCAGGGTTCGTACAGGTCATGGAAAACCTGGAAAGTCATGGAATTTGATTTTTAATTTTCCAGGCCTGGAAAGTCATCGAATTTAACAAAAATAAGAAAGAAAAAAAATTAACCTTTAGCACGCCAGCGGCTATTTTCGTTGCCCAGCCACCCCCCTTCCCCCCTTTGCCAGTCAGCAGCGATTTGCGTCGCCAGCACAGGGCTTGTTCGTATGACCAACTTCTCGTTCGTATTTGCATACGAGAATAACGGTATTTTTAACAGCACTTGAGCCAAAGCGAGGCTCAGTTCCTTCCGTTATCTCGTCGTGTCGTCTACGCTGCATTTGAGTCAGTTTCGTCGAAGTTTTCTGCTTTTGTTTTTGCATCGATAAAGTACTTTAGCGCTTCGACAAGCAAGATGGAGGATGATGAGTTTGAAACTTTCTTTCGAGTTGTTTCTTGACAACAAAAAGTATGCGGAATTAGAACGAATTACCAAGGAAGATCTTCGCAATGAACTGTGTATCGCGGTGAAAAAAATGACAGTTCGTCAAGTCACAGTGACGGTTACGAAACGGAATTTACGAAAGTGCAGATGGATACAAACAGTGGCTGGTCCAGTTTAGTGAAATGACAGGACCTGCAAACATTACCGATAATCTGACTGCGTAGCAAATGCTTGACTTGCTTGTCGAAGAGAGCGTAGAAACTGACTCAAATTCAGTGCAAAGCAAGCCAGTGTCAAAACTGGCAGTGACAAGACGTAAAAAGTTTGAGTTTTTGGAAATGGCGACCTGTGGATCTAGTCATGGAAAATGTTATTGAGGCTCATGGAAAGTCATGGAAAAGTCATGGAATTTTGTTTCTAAAAACCAGTGGGGACCCTGTAGGACAGTTTCTTTACGCATTTAAAAAAAATGAACACAGAGGCAAAAACCAACCGGTTGTTGCAGTCTGAATGCAATTGAGGTCTATAAAGTAAAAGTTTAATAAAAAAATAATGAAAAAAATATTTTGCTCCCAGCAGCACTTGAACCCAGAGCGTCGGATCGATATTCCGAATCCGTAACCACTGCACTATGCTACTCGTCTGGAAAGTGCACGATGCAAAGATGTGTTATCAGTTATTCAGTCGTGGTAGTTTGAAAGCTGACCACCCTCGATGAATGACTCGAGCACGTTTTTTTCGGTCAGTAAATGATCGTACTGTCGGTTTTGAGCCCCTCTGTTTCAATCTTTTCACCTAAATTAAACAAGAATGTCACAGTTCGTGTCTATGGTGCAAGGTAGCCGACCGTCTCATTGTAGCCAAGTTACGACAGTTGCTCGATTGACGCATTTGACGTCTTCGATATTGTGTCTGAGCTCATTTCCCAATGAGCTGCCTTTAAAACCGGAATGTCATGCAATTGTAGTATGCGTTGGAGTTTGTTTTTTTAGATGGGTAAGGACCTTTATGATGCGATATCGTCGTATAAATGATGAAATTAACTTTGAAAGTGGGAACTTCGGAAGCAAAGTTGCCAGCTACTCGGTATGCACGAGCTAACTTGAACGCCGAAGTAGTGGCTTCGAGAGTCAAGGTCGAGGAAATTGGGGGAATCCCAATTAGTGCGCATGCGTTTGTAAACGGTAGTCTTGGCGACCAGAAGAAACAAATCTCATCGCAAGTTCGTAAATGGGCGAACGTTGATCGCGCTGTAGCTTTTACTATAGTTGTTGTTTTTGACTAGTTGAACGAAATGGTATGTTCAAAGCTGTGATGATTGTCTTGAAATTGAATGACTGTCTGTAATAGTGATTTTGTTGACCAGAATGTTGGGGAGAATAAAACATTTTTTGTTTATGTGGTAGCGAAGTCGGTTATGTTAAACGTCTTTTGTTTTAATGATTGTGTATCGGTATTGTTTTAGACAAAATAGGTTGGTTAGAGGGAAAGTTTTGGGTTACTGGTAAATTTAAAAAGGCAGAACTCAAGTTTTTTGGGAATCAAGATATAAGGTGTAGTGAAAAGAAGATAAGTTCAGTAACTTTCATATTAATTGGGAAAATGTGTGTCCAAATTTTTACGAAAGATAAATTGTTGTACTTAGGTGTTTGTAATTTATGTCTGTCCTCGTTAATTGTGAACAGGATGTATGTTTATGTAAAGTTGAAAGTCAAGATTGGATTTGTTTATCCTACGCGCGGGTGTGCATGTGTGTTAGACATAGACATGGACATAGAACACTTTATTATCTCAATTACGAGAAACTCGGGTGTGGTAAATCACAATAAACAACATAAAACGTTAGAAAATAAATAAAATATGGAGGCGGCAATAATCAGCTCATAATAGTGTGTGTGTGTGTGAGGGGGTGGGGGTGCACACACACACACACACACACCGTCGAACACAAACACACACACACGCACACAAACAAACAATTATACATGCACGCACGCACACACAGGCAGGCAGGCACTCGCACAAATACATACATAGAGAATACTACATGGCTTGCTGTGTCGTACCAGATTTACACGAGTTGTGTTTTTAAATATTGAACGAAAGCGAGCTGTTTACTATTTGAAAAAGCAACGAGTGTAAATCTGGTACGACACAGCAAGCCATGTAGTATTCTGTTTATCCTACATACTGTACTTACGTGTATTTTACTGAAAATGTCCTGCAGTCGAGTCAGCTAAATTGAAGACGCTTGTTTTGGAACCTCCATCTCTTCTAAAGCCTCGTGCAATCTATTACGTCAAAGCAAAGAAACGTCACTCTGAAAGTGTGGCGTGACATGTTAGTTCTAAAGATTCATGGAGGGTAATTAGCGAGCGCAATTTTGTTTTCTATAATGACGTTTGTCTCGGTGACTTTGGCATCATAAGCCGTGGAAAAACAGGTCCCTGCCAGACTTGCTTGACATGACCTCATTTACACACGTGTGATTTGAACGATTATTATCTCACGGGTGTCTCTCTAACCTATGTAGGATAAAAACACTTTCGCACACACACACACACACACACACACACACACACACACACACACACTCACCCCCCCCCACACACACACACTCACACACAAGCAATGCGCGCGCGTGCATGCAAACCAACGAATGAATGAACACACGCACGCACACACACACACACACACACACACACACACTGACACACACACACACTCACCCCCCCCACACACACACACACACACACACAATGCGCACGTGTGCATGCAAACAAACGAATGAATGAACACACGCACGCACACACACACACACTCTCGCACACACACACACACACACACACACACACACACACACACACACACACACACACACTCTCACACACACACTCACACATGCACACAGACGCCCATTTACATAGAAACACCCCCTCCTATAAGCGGGAATGAAAGAGTGGTGGCCAGTGACCCAGAACGAACAAAAGTTAAAGCTGGC
The DNA here is from genome assembly GCF_037325665.1 of Littorina saxatilis. Taxonomy (NCBI): domain Eukaryota; kingdom Metazoa; phylum Mollusca; class Gastropoda; order Littorinimorpha; family Littorinidae; genus Littorina; species Littorina saxatilis. Next base: position 35,300,684 of record NC_090260.1, on the reverse strand, counting down.
AACTCAGGGAAATTTACACGAAATGCACGCACGAGATACGAGTTTTCTTTCTATTTTCTCTCTTTGGGACTTTCATTTGTGTTAGATTGGTTTGATATGAAAAACCAAAGAAAAGCCCTGCTATTTTGCACTGAGAAACTTTGGAAGTAGCGTGTTTACTCCTGGGTTTTTGAGTCACTTGAGAAAAAGTGACTCTATGTAATCGGTCAGTGTTAGTCTGTCCGGCCGGCCGGCCGGCCGGCCGTAGACACCACCTTAACGTTGGACTTTTCTCGGAAACTATCAAAGCGATCGGGCTCATATTTTGTTTAGTCGTGACCTCCAATGACCTCTACACTTTAACGATGGTTTCGTTGACCTTTGACCTTTTTCAAGGTCACAGGTCAGCGTCAAAGGAAAAATTAGACATTTTATATCTTTGACAAAGTTCATCGGATGTGATTGAAACTTTGTAGGATTATTCTTTACATCAAAGTATTTACATCTGTAGCCTTTTACGAACGTTATCAGAAAAACAAGGGAGATAACTAGCCTTTTCTGTTCGGCAACACACAACTTAACGTTGGGCTTTTCTCGGAAACTATAAAAGTGACCGGGCTCAAATTTTATGTGAACGTGACTCATTGTGTTGTGAATAGCAATTTCTTCCTGTCCATCTGATGCCTCATATAATATTCAGAACTGCGAAAGTGACTCGATCGAGCGTTTGCTCTTCTTGTTACTCCTGGGTTTCGCTGTAGTACAATTACCCTCACTTACTTCCTCACTTGCTTCAAAAGTAAGCTCTTTTTCCATCCCATGCATGCGAAATTGAGGATGTACTTCCGATGTCGCTCAAAACGTTGGAAGTTGTCGCAAACTACCATCAATTACTTCCTCGCTTTGCTTCGAAGTAAGCCCTTCTTCCGGCCCATGCATACAAAAGTGAGGCAAGTCCTTCCGATGTCACTCAAAACTTCGGGAGTTTTCGCGAACCACCCCCATAAGCATACGGGCACAGGGGTGGGACTTTTCCGCGAATCCGAGGATTTCCGCGGACACAACTCGCGAATTCCGCTGGAGTAATCCCATATCACAGTATCTATAACTTGTTGACTGAATGATATGGAGAGAAGTGAAGATGGAACAGAACACTGGAGGCTTGAGAGTTAAATTGTGCTGACGGTGAAAACTCCTGATGACTAATAGTCATTTTGAGCTTCAATGCATTAGGGCGTCACTTGGATCATACTATTGCCAGTATTGGATTATGGATACATGGTTCATTACGTAAATATGCACCATTACAATGTTACCATTGTTGTGTGAAAGGTTTGTTTGTTTGTTTTGTTGGGTGTTTTTTTTGGTTTTTTTGGGGGGGGAGGAGTGAGGAGAATGTCTTTTTTACCTGATCCAAACGAGTTGAATTTTAGTCTCAGAATGCACCATATTGCACAGATTTTAATGTACCATTTTAAAAAATTTCGGGGGAGCATACCCCCAAACCCCCCCTAGAAAAAAGGGATTTCCTCTTTTTTCATCACAAGAGAGTCCCACCCCTGAGACATGGTGGACAGAAAACTGGAGATTGGAAACAGCTACAAGGAAGAAATCTGAAATACTCATTGAGTGTTGAAACACAAAGAGCAGAGACTAACATTGGTAGCTACAAAAATTATCCACTGATGCACAACCCTTTCAGATAAAGGCCTTGTGGCAAGGCTCGCAGGCGGTCATTTACCATGCAATTAAGTGCTCTATCTAAAAACCATGTTGGATTTGTGAATTATCTCCCTTTGGTTGTAACTTGCAACAGTTATTGCCCTTGGTTGCAAAATAAGTGTTTACTGAAACAATTTCCTGTGATTTTTTACACCTTCAAATGGAGCTGTTAATTAAAAGATTGCAATTACAGCGTATGACATCTTTCTCTGTAGGGAAGCTTACATTTTGAGTTGATTTTGTGAAAACACGTGCATTATGAAAAACAAGAGCGAGGTGACCCAGATCTTGAACAAAAAATGACCACAGGTGACTGTACTGTGCGATACGCCCTGACAAAACCAGGAAACTGAGTCAATTGCCAGTGGATTGAGTATGTTCAGCAAGTTTAGCAGTATTGAAGATGGAGATCTCAACTAAAATGAAAAGCTCAAAGCGGAAAAAATGTCACACTATTTCATCAAATTTACTAAGTGTGATTACATTACGAGCCTATTTGCTCGTCCACTGTAATCTTCAGAATCAGTAATTGTGCAAGAATATGGTTTTAAAGGAAAGCTCTCGATGGGTTTTTGGTAATTTTTTCAGAATTTAAAAAAAGGGAAAATTGTTAAGTTTATTTTGACTTTTTGAGATTTTGTATCTTGCTGAACATTGGCAATTGACTCTTCCACGATTTTGAGATAAGTTCATTTTTTGTACCATAAGTGTTTGTCTGTCTGTCTAGAAAAAAGACCACTTGGGTGACATACTGTAAATGTAACATTTTATTTTGTCAATAATGAAACGTTCCAATAACCTTCAAACCCCCCGCGGGTTAGGGGGAGTCCCATATTGGTTGGGACTAGAAAGAATTTACCCGATGCTAACCAGCATGTCGTAAGAGGCGACTAACGGTTCTGTTTCTTCTCTTCTTTTGTCTTATTTCTGCCTTACCAGTCCTTTCACCTATATTTCCTTCCAAGAAAACTCTCCCTACTATTCCCTGCAGTTTTCCAATTTTTTTCTTGTTGTCTTATTTCTACCTGACTGAATCCATCACCTTTATTTCACTTACCAAAAGTCTTCTTTTCCACATCCTTATTTCTCTGCACCCCGCATGTCGTATGAGGCGACTAACGGATTCTGTTTCTCCTTTAACCCTTGTTAAGTGTTTCTTGTATAGAATATAGTCAATGTTTGTAAAGATTTTAGTCAAGCAGTATGTAAGAAATGTTTAGTCCTTTGTACTGGAAACTTGCATTCTCCCAGTAAGGTCATATATTGTACTACGTTGCAAGCCCCTGGAGCAATTTTTTGATTAGTGCTTTTGTGAACAAGAAACGCTTAACAAGTGGCTCTATCCCATCTCCCCCCTTTCCCCTATCCCATCTCCCCCCTTTCCCTCATCGCGATATAACCTTCGTGGTTGAAAACGACGTTAAACACCAAATAAAGAAAGAAAGAATAACCTTCAAGTACAAATCCTTTTTTTTATTCTGAATTTTGGAATGAGAGCAGTCTATCTGTTTTTGGATTTCCAAATCTACTGCCGGGCATGTCAATTTGTATTTATGACCAAATTCAAAATTACATCCCAGTAGGGGAGTCACCAGTAAAGGCGATGACAGACGGGCAACACAAAACAATGTTTTCGACAAAAACTCAAACTCAAAACGTTGGTAAAACACATGTTTTTAAAGCGGGGGTGTCACACGCAAAACACACAGACTAGCGCACTTTGTGTTTTCACAGAAATATTGGTCAGTGTCAGCTTGACCCGTCCAACATCCGCGCTGTGTTCGGGGCTGGCAGCGCCCACTGATACGGTCAGTGTCAGCTTGACCCGTACAACTACTGCGCTTGTTCGGGTTTGTAGAGAATACAGCTGGCAGCGCCCACTGATATCATTGCCTCTTGTCAAACGTTACAGGCTCCATATAGCTCTAGTAAGGATTCAGGGCTCCAGTACTACCCTGAATGCAAAAATTACATCAGGATTCGTGGCAAAATGTAAACAGAAAACTTTATTTTTAAGTCCTGATACACCGGCCTTTCTCAGAGTATAAAATGTGTATGAAACTAACTCGAATTCCCTGTAGCGCAATAAGCCAAAATAAACTTAGCAAAAACATTATTGCGACAAATTTTGCATCCCATGTCGTTTCATTCAAAATTAATGATTGTCATTGTATAAGGCTTGACTATCTGGCTCACCTTTCTGATCAAAGATTTCTTGAACAAGGATCACGGGGCTGCTGCTTAAATAAAGGTACCCCCAAAATCAAGCCGACAAAAATGGAAGGGACCAATTAAAAATCAATGAAAAATCACAATAGGCAAAACATATTTTGTCTGCTATGTTCCTACTGATGCAGGTGTCCATCACATTATGGGGTCAAAAACGGAAGGTTTTGCGCAGTCAGTTTTGAAGGGTACCATGAAAAAAACATTATACGTTATTTGCGTGTTTGACCAAAATATGACATTTTACACAGATCGAGACAGTCATTGTTCTCCGAGACCGCGATAGCGGTCGAGGTGAACAATGACTGTCGAGATCTGTGTAAAATGTCATATTTTGGTCAAACACGCAAATAACATTTATGTATCGATCGAATTCCTTTCAGGTACTATGAATTTGTTGTTGTTTTGACGATTGAACGAGCACACACACACTGACATGCAATCAAACACATAAGCTTCATATTTGGGTGTTTCAGGTTGACCGAAACTTCCAAGGAACTACAAAACACACGTCATGTACTGACTTTGTTGTTGTTTTGACATTGAACAGCACACACACACATGTATGCAATCAAACACATGACGTACGTGTGTTTTGTAGTTCCTTTAAAGTTTCGGTCAACCTGAAACGCCAAATTATAAAGTTTTGTCGGCCTCTGACGTCACATGACTCAAAGAAGGGAAATCCAATCTCCAATCGATACATTGTATTTTAGCAATGACTTTGAAGATTGGTTTAAAACTGTCAGAATGTTGTGCTTACGTACCAGACGTAATTTTGGATTGTTAAAGGTATTTATTCAGTTGTTATGCAATGTTCTGGAAAAAAGTTTTAGAACCTGTCTTAGTCAGTTACGTCAAATAAATTCACCATCATGTGGTGATGATGCAATTTTTTTTAAAACACACAAAAACAGTCTGTATCTGTTTAGACCGAAATAAAACATATTTCAAAACTGTATGTGTATTGTTCTTGAAGAGGAATGCAGACCTGGGAACCCATACGATTTCGCCGTATTTTGTACGCCTTTTTGTCTAAAATACGATCAGTACGGTCGGCTGAAAAAAATACCACGAGACAAATTTCTAGACACCTTTTCTTCACAAGCGCATCCCTGTCTATTTACTGGGGCACAGTTTATTTTAGTGATTAAAAATAACTTTATAACTCGGCATTTGATCAATGATTACAGCTTTTGGCATTAAACATTGAAAGAATCATTTGTTTTAACGGTGCAATGGACGCGTGCGAAGCATGTTTCAATCATGGATGTTCAAATGTTGTGTGGAGTACACTCATTTTTCTGAAAAGTTTGTTTGAAAACAAAACAGGGGTTCCCAGGTCTGGGAAAGCTACTTGCAGACTGAATGTATTACCCCCAAAGTGTTTCCAAAAGTGTGTTTTTTTATTAAAAAAACCCATCTGTCAATGCTTACCCATAAATCTTACAAATCACACTTTTCTGACCAAATAATCCATCTTTTTTTGCTTGTTTTTAATGTACCTTTCTGCCCTTAATTTCTAAGTCTGTATTTTCTGAAATCTGCAAAGTGCTGTTTTTGCAGGTGATAAATGGGAGGGAGTGTTAAGTGAATGTTAAAAGAGTTGCTGCCTGTTGCAGACTGTTCCTGGATTCATCCAGCAGGCATTGGATCGCGAGTACAGCGTCTTTTCCTTCTGAGCCAAGAGTGCCAGGGACTCACAACACCTCTGACCTCTGACCTCACTCTCTGCACCCAATTATTTTTTCCTGTCTGTTTTTGTTTGTTTGCATCTTCTGTTTTCTTATTTATGTACTGTGCATAAGCTGTCAAATGAATCAGATTATTCTTGTCAATGTTGTGCTTTTTGTACTATTTTTGTTGTTGTGAGAACAGGTCAGGTCTTAGAATTCTTCAAAGGTGACCTTAACTTTGTCCCACTTTCTTAGTCTTACTTTCTAACAATGTCCAATATGATTATACTTCTATGCTATGAACCTTTATGAATAAGAACACTGTTACAACATAGATGATATTGTGAATGTTCTCTTGAACATTATTTTATGAAGCTGGAACATTTTTTTTAAATTTTGTGTGTGTTACTCCCCTGTGTAACAAGGAGAGTCTTTAGGAATGAGCAGTGTTAGGCCGTAGACAATGACCCTTAATGTTGAGGTTATCTAGGATGTTTTTGAAGTTGGAGCTTTGAAACTTTGCACACTTCTAGGGTTTGATGATGTCGGGACATGACCCCAGTTTGGTCGACCCTTGTCAAATTTTGGGGTCACATCGGGGTCATGTTCAGTTCATAAAAACTTTTGGGATTTCTCTGTTTTTGAAACTAGAGCCTTGAAATTTCACATGATTGTAGGTTTGGATGATCTCCAGACATGACACAAATATCCACTGAGCTATCAAGGGAATATGCCTCCACGTCATCAAAATATGATGTCATTGTTTGATTTGAAGAAACTTTTTTAAGTATCTGGGGTAATTTAGTCTTGGCTAGACTAGTGGTGATTGACATTCTATGTCTTTGTGCGAAAATGAGAGAGGAAGTCTTGTATTGGGGAGGGGGGTGGGGTGTCTTAAAAGGGAGGGAGTCTAATATTGGGGAGGGGGGTGGGGTGTCTTAAAAGGGAGGGAGTCTAATATTGGGGAGGGGGGTGGGGTGTCTTACAAGGGAGGGAGTCTAATATTGGGGAGGGGGTGGGGTGTCTTACAAGGGAGGGAGTCTAATATTGGGGAGGGGGGTGGGGTGTCTTACAAGGGAGGGAGTCTAATATTGGGGAGGGGGGTGGGGTGTCTTACAAGGGAGGGAGTCTAATATTGGGGAGGGGGGTGGGGTGTCTTACAAGGGAGGGAGCTGTCTTCTACTAGTGTTGGGTGGGGGTCTTGTATTGGGTTGGGGTGTCTTACAAGGGAGGGAGTCTTCTATTGGAGGTGGGGGGAGGGGTCCACTGGGACATGACGAAGGGGAGTCGGAGAAAGCATTTGCTGTTCTTGTTCATTTTTGCATTTTGCCAACAGCATACGAATAAGAATTCTCATTTTCAAAAGTTTACCTTTTCCTTTTTCTGATTTGTTGTAATGGTTTGATCTATTATCACATGCTCTAGCAAATCTCGTCTCCTTCCTATACATTACTATTTTTGCAAATAAAGTGTAAACATTTTTTGTATGTTTGTTTTTGGATTTTGTACAAGAGCGAGTATACCTCGATCTGTGTTTACAATTTACCAAGCAGATCAGTGTGGGGCATTTATAGATGAGCAGCCAAATGGGGAAAAAAGGCATTTTCATAGTAGGAACTCTCAAAAATGTTTGTACCAATTTTAGATTTTGAGAAATGCTATTCACTGACAGACACAAACACAGACACAAAACAAACACACACACACAGACAGACACACACAGACAGACACAAACACTCAGACACAAACACTCAGACACACACACACAGACACACACACACAGACACACATACACACACACACACACAGAGATGGTGCAAGTAGGGGTCTTCTTCTGCAGCATTCGATGATGGTTGTGTCTAAATTCTTTGGCCCCTGATGTTGACAAAGTGGGCTGTCAGTCTGAGGTCCTAAGTGCTGCCCCTCAGCTTGGTGTCCAGCGTTGACTTGTTTCCTCTCACTGCAGTGGAGTTGGCGCAAAGTAGGGGTTAAGAGGCGAAGCCTTCAAGGCTCACAGTAAGCAATCGAAGAACAGTTACACGCACTCAGTCTCTCACTCTGTCACACGCACACAAACTCACACAAATCCACCACACACACAGTTAAAACTAACGCATCTTATCAACTACAGGTAAACATTTTAAAAACAGATAAAACAAGAAATTCCTCCGAGGTAGGAAAAACACCCCCGTCCTTACCATTCTCACTGCCACCAACTGAGAAGGTTATTTCCCTTTGACCATTAATATGTCCCTCTATAAGTCCTTGTAGAATCTTAATCCACCAATAACTCCCTAACCGTGTGTTTGACTGGTCCCAATTTTTGTAAGGACCGTCTCAGGAATGTATAGAACCTGTTCACCAAGTTTGGTGACGATCGGTCCGTTCATTCTTGAGATCTATATGCGAACACAAACACACAAACAAACAAACACATCGACCGAATCCTATACACACCCCTATACCGGGGGTGTAATGAGGGGTGTTTTTGTAGTTGGTGCAGTTGTCACCAAAGGAGATCTTGTGCAATCCTCGCACACACACACACTTGTGAGACCACACAAACACGCACGTACACACAGACACGCTTTTAGAATGTCATGGATTCACATCAGCATATCATGGCCAAGCTGATATATCTACAATCATTAAACCAACTAAGAGCTAGCGTATCCGGATAGTTTAGTGGAACTTATACGACTTAGGAGTTAAAACATGGGCGTCACCATAATCGCACTCTGACAGCTTTTCATGAATTTTATTTCACACTCCGAATTCTATGATATTTATCCCGTTACACGTCGTCCTGCTGGCCACCAGCTCCATGTGCAGGGGCATGAACGGTCACCAAGAATAGCATTGACCTTTATCTCTCATTTACCCATGGCTGTGTGCAAGGTGTTAAGGTCAACAGCACAACCCAGTACTTCCTCAATGCAGCTCGCTGAGTGGTACATTCGGATCGCCTCAAAGAGAAATTTATATTAAAAAAAAAAGTTTACTTGCCTGGACTTTTGCTATTTAGTTGTTTGTCCTTGCTCCATTCAACTTTATTCAAACAAACAAAAACTCTTCCTCTGTTTGTCTGTCTTCTAGTCATGGCTGTGTTATTGGTAGTGAGCACAGCAGATTTGAACAAAAAGTCCTCGTTTTTCAATTCTTTAACGAGCACAGGAAAAAAGTGGCTGTTTTTTGTATCAACCAACCGATCACATCCAATGCATTCAAAAGTTCTACCCCAAAATGGGTCAAACAGCCCAAAATCATAATCGACAGTCTACCTCGATGAATAAAAGTTGACGCTCTAACTGAGACTTTCTACATATAGGCTTGTTATTCAAATTTTCGCGCAACTCAAGTCGTTTTAACAGTTACGAAGTATACCGAGCAACAAAAGAAACACGAAAATATTCTGCATTATTTTATTGACAAAAACTCAAACAATTTCAGAGTTAGGATTGTCAAACCACAAACGTGTTATGCAGGCATGGTTAATGAAGCTGTTGTGTAATTATTTCCATGCTGCGACTGTCTCAACACACGAGACAAGCAGGTTTCACGTGAAACACACGATGCGCTCCTGTAGCACGTGCAAGCGTAGCTGGAGGAAGTTGAGGCGCGTTGCTTAGGCAGACCGTAACAGAACGGTTGCAAACGATTTCTAGGCAACGCATAGTTTTGTCGTATCGCTCGCGAACGTTAGCATGCGCTCGGCACGAGTACCATTAGGGAGGTTTAGATATTGCGTTACGTACCCCGACCTCACCTATCCCTATCGAGATAAGTTACGCAGAGGAAAGTTGTAAAAACTGCTCGTTAGATACCACGTCACCTATCAAAGTACCGGCACGGTTGGCCTAGTGGTAAGGCGTCCGCCCCGTGATCGGGAGGTCGTGGGTTCGAACCCCGGCCGGGTCATACCTAAGACTTTAAAATTGGCAATCTAGTGGCTGCTCCGCCTGGCGTCTGGCATTATGGGGTTAGTGCTAGGACTGGTTGGTCCGGTGTTAGAATAATGTGACTGGGTGAGACACGAAGCCTGTGCTGCGACTTCTGTCTTGTGTGTGGCGCACGTTATATGTCAAAGCAGCACCGCCCTGATATGGCCCTTCGTGGTCGGCTGGGCGTTAAGCAAACAAACAAACAAACCTATCAAAGTAGGGCAAAACTCCAAAACTCGTGCTTTAAAAAATCGTGGACAGCGGGCTAAAGTCTGCAACAATACCCAGTGTTGAAACTGCTGCTGTCATTGTGTCGGTGTCGCTGTGTGCTGCACGTGGAAGTTATCATGTTCCACTGACCCAGATCATACCGAGTGTTAACCAGCAGGTAAAGTCAATGTTTTTTTGTTTTTTTTAAGGAAACGGAAAAGAAAAGTAGGGCAATCGAACTTCGAGTGTTGGTTTGTGTTCGTTCTGGGTCACTGGCCACCACGCTTTCACCCCCTGCTTATAAGGGTGTGTGTAAGTGGGCGTCGTTGTGTTTCTGACTGTCATGTGCATGTGCGAATGTGTGTATATGTGTGTGTGTGTTTGTCTGTCTGTCTGCTAGTCTGTCTGTGTAAATGGGCGACGCCATGTGTGTGCGAGTGTGTGTGTGTGTGTCTGTCTGTCTGTGTGTGTTTGTGGGTGTGCGTGCGTACGCGCCTGCCTTTATGTGTGTACCCAAACCTAGCCTTCAATTCAAATGAATTGGACGGAACATTACTTTATGGTCGTTTACAAAGTCTTTATGAAACAAAACATTTTTGCTGGGCAGTTTTACTAACCAAAACTAAACAACACCCCCACCCCCCCCCCACACACACACACACACACACACACACATGATACACGTGTGCATTGGGTTACAAAGCAGACTTGATCTGTTCCTGGGAAAAGGTTACTGTTATGCTGAATTTTCAGTCTTTTTGAACATATGCTTCCTGGGAGTATTTTGGTCGAGATGACATTTCTAAATTTAGCTTGGGTCGTCCTTGCGTGCTTCATGGTTTGCTGTGATATCGCAGAGCCGTTGGAACGGGTCACCCGATTTATTTAATTTTAGTCAAGCAACCACACAACTAAAAAAATGTGGTTTATGCGCCAGGATATAAGAAAATGCTGTATTTATTTGAATGGTTCATATTTAGTTTTTAAAGTAATATGAGATACGTTGCCTTCACGTACAAAAACTGTTTTATACGTGATCACGCCCGTATCAGAAGCACGCACAGCGATCGACAGTGGGAATATCCGCAGTGATAGGGGTGTAGTATGCACGTAACGTGGTATCTAACGCTCAGAAGTTGTCAAAAAGAAGGTCACAGTGTTCAGGTATTATCGAGACACCGACACATTTGCACTAAAATCCATTCTAGGGGAGCTTTTCCATTATTTTTTCTACCGTAGGGATTGAATTCATTCCACTGAACAGATTTAACTACAACATACATTTGAACGAGCGGTATTTTGCTTTCTGTGTCTGCTTTTCGAAGTGAATCGAGGCGAGCACACTGAATAGGCCCACAGAAGGATACGCGACGTAAGTCTCAGCGCCTTGTCGTTCGTGGGGTCATGCTCTTGACACATCGGCGACTACGATGTATGCAAACCAGAATTATGAAATATGGACTGAAGCGTGAACGAAAGATTCCAGAAAATATTGAGCATCCTTACACCCTTCTCGGATGGTTGGACTTGATAGAATCTGACATACGTTGCGCTGACGAATGGAAGGGTTTGCTACGTGAACACGTACCAAATCACCACACGCAGCGCGACCCGCATGTGAGATAGGTGTCCTGGTAGGTGACGTAGCTGATAGGGACGCAGTTTCTAAACCTCCCTATTGTCTGGGGTCACTGAAGCGTAACAAAGGCGACCGCTCGCCGAGAATGGTCTAGGCAACGGGGTGTTTGTGCCGAGCATTCTGTAACGTACCTGGGAGTGGCACGCCAGAAACTATTGCACTGTACTGAGCTTGCTGTTTGACTCTCTCTCTCTCTTTCTCTCTATCGCAGTCTCTCTCTTTGTCTCGCTCTCTCTGTCCCTCTGTGCCTGTCTCTCTGTCTACGTCTCTGTCTCTCTTTCTTTCTTTCTTTCTTTCTCTCCCCCCCACCCCCCATATCCCTCTTCCTATGTCTTTCTCTTTCTTTTTACCTCTCTCTCTATATCTGTCTGTCTCTCTTTGTGTCCGTCTGAAAGTCTATCTCTCCTATCTTTTTTGCTCTCTTTCTATCTCTTTCTCTCTCTCTTTCGCTCTCTTTTCCCTCCCTCCTCTCTCTCTCTCACACACACACACACACACACACACACACACATTCTTTATGTTCGTCTGTCTCTCTGTCTCCCCATCTCTCTCTCTCTCTCTCTCTCTCTCTCTCTCTGTTTCTCTTTCTCTCTCCCCCTCTCTCTCTTTTTCTCTCTCTGTCACTCTCTCTCCCCCCCAACTTTCATAATTCCGTGCAATTAAGTGTGGGTGTATTTGCTTGTTTGCACCAAAGTCATTAATTAATTTTTAAGCCTACATGCTGAAATGCAATACCGAAGTCCGGCCTTTGTCGAAGATTGCTTGGCCAAAATTTTAATCAATTTGATTGAAAAATGAAGGTGTGATAGTGCCGCCTCAACTTTTACAAAAAGCCGGATATGACGTCATAAAATACATTTATCGAAAAAATGAAAAAAACGTCTGGGGATTTCATACCCAGGAACTCTCATGAAAAATTACACACACACACACACACACACACACACACACACATACACCACGACCCTCGTCTCGATTCCCCCTCTATGTTAAAACATTTAGTCAAAACTTGACTAAATGTAAACAAGTCGCGTAAGGCGAAATTACAACATTTAGTCAAGCTGTCGAACTAACAGAATGAAACTGAACTCACTGCATTTTTACAGCAAGAGCGTATACTCGTAGCATCGTCAGTCCAACAAGTCCTGAAAATTAAAAATATAAAAATTATGATTAAAATTAAATTTCCGAAATCGTTTTAAAAACTATTTCATCTTATTCCTTGTCGGTTCCTGATTCCAAAAACATATAGATATGATATGTTTGGATTAAAAACACGCTCAGAAAGTTAAAACGTGCTATGAAGCACAGCGCAACCACCGCGCCAAACAGGCTCGTCACTTTCACTGCCTTTTGCACTAGCGGCGGACTACGTTCAGTTTCATTCTGTGAGTTCCACAGCTTGACTAAATGTAGTAATTTCGCTTTACGCGACTTGTTTTCTGTTCTTTTTTCCTGCTTTTTATATTAATGTACAGTTGAAAGTCAAGATTGGATTTTTTGTGAAAGCATAGGACAGTTAATTAAAAATCAAAACTTGACTAAATTTAAAAAATGAACACAGAGACAAAAACCGGTTGTTGCAGCCTGAATTGTATAAAGAAAAAGATTAACAAAAAAAAAAAAAAACCTTTTGCAGCGGCACTTGAACCCATAGCGGCGGATCGAATTTCCGAATCCGTAACCACTGCACCATGCTACTCGTGTGTAAATTGCGTCTTGAAAAGATGTAATATGAGTTATTCAGTCGTGATGGTTTGAAAGCTCGCCACCTTCGCCGCATGACTCGAGCATGTTTTTTTCGGTTAGTGAACTGATCGAACTGTCGGTTTTGAGCCACTCTGTTTCAAGCATTTCACCTACACTACTCACAAAAAGTTAAGGATCACTATGAGAAAACAGGTGCTCAATAAAATCAGTTCGCTACTGTTATTTATTTCTCAGTCAAACCAAAGTGTTATGAATTCTTGTTCAGCTGTAAGTGGGCGATGTTGTGTTAGTGGGAAAATTGCACGGGATTTTCTACTACTGAGCTTGGTAGCAAAAGAAAAAGCGGAAACTTGCGAAAAAGGACCTTGTTTTGGACTGTTCATCCCGAACACATTGCACAAGCCACATGGAAAAACCATTATGCATGAGCAAGCACTGCTGTTTATGTGTGAGATGCTGTCACTTGCTTGGCTTTTTGAGAAGACATACCACCAGTATAAGGCATTATCTGACAATGCCTCCACGACGAAAATTGAACAAGTTTGAGAGGGGACGATCTGTTGCATGGTTCCAAGATGGTGTCCCAAAACGAGAAGTGGCCAGGCGACTTCACGTGTCCATCTCGGTCATTGTCAGACTGATTCAATGTTTCACAGCCACTGGGAGGGTCCAGGAAAGACGCAGACCTGGGCGACCAAAGAAGACAACTCCACGTGAAGATCGTCTCATTGAACGACTAGCCTTGCAAACAAAAACAGCCTCTTCCAGCATTATTCGAAGGCAGCGGAGGGTGGCTACTAACATCAACATCAGCCAGCAGACCATACGGAATCGCCTTCATGGGTTTAACCTCCGTTTTCGTCGCCCAGCTGTACGGCCACGCTTAACTCCAGCCCATAGGGCAGCACGCCGCGCCTTCTGAAGACGTCACGTGAGGTGGACACGTCAGCAATGGTCCCAAGTCCTGTTCAGTGATGAATCACGTTTCACCCTGAACCACAACGACGACCGACTGAGGGTCTGGAGGCGCCAAGGGGAACGCTACATTGACACCACTGTCCAAGTAAAGGTGGCCTTTGGTGGAGGTTCTGTAATGGTTTGGGGGGCCTTCAGCCTTCACCACAGAACACCCTTGTTTCATGTACAGGGTAACCTGACTGGCCTCCGATACCGGGATGAGATCCTTCGACCGCTGGCTGTGCCTACACTGCAGCAGATGGGACCGCAGGCTGTCCACCAGGATGACAACGCTCGCCCCCACAGGGTAAGGGTGGTCAACGATTTCCTGCAGCAGTCTGGAGTCAACAGAATGGAGTGGCCAGCATGCAGTCCCGATCTCAACCCGATTGAGAACCTCTGGGATGAGTTGGATCGCAAAGTGAGGAGCAACCTCCCCCCTCCCAGGGTTGTCCAGCACCTCTACCAGATGCTGCATGCTGAGTGGCAGGCGCTTCCACAGAGGATCTTCACCACCCTGGTGAACTCTATGGGGACTCGCAGCGTCGAGTGCCAGAACAGCCAGGGCGGTTACACGCATTACTGAACTTTTGGGAGCATCTGAATGCCATGTCTTGTGGTTTCAACGACTTTGTGAAATTAAATTTCGATACGTACACACTTTGATAAAATGTACAGACCAAACGATTGCTCAAAATTGAATGAAATGTTGTATCGTTATCACTAAAGCATTGAATTAAACGCTTGCCAAATACCAACGCATTGGCTTTCTTATTTGGAAAGTTATGAATTTGTGTGCAAGTGATCCTTAACTTTTTGTGAGTAGCTTAAATTAAACAAGAATGTCACAGTTCATGTCTATGGTGCAAGGTAGCCGACCGTCTCATTGTAGCCAAGTTACGACAGTTGCTCGATTGACGCATTTCACGTCTTCGATATTGTGTCTGAGCTCATTTCCCAATGAGCTGCCTTTAAAACAGGAATGTGTGCAGTTGTAGTATGCGTTGGAGGTTTCTTTTAGATGGGTAAGGACCCTTAAGATGCGATATCGTCGTATAATGATGTCAAGTGAGAGACCCTGGAAATTAACTTTGAAAGTGGAAACTTCGGAAGCAAAGTTGCCATCTACTCGGTATGTCGACTGATAGTAATGGTGGTTGAGCACTTGTAGTTATCATGTGCTTGTGGTCCACTATATATATATTCTCACATTTATGCACACACATACTAATAGTTTTTGGAAACATTTTTATTTGAACAAAAAGGCCGTCTTCTGTTTTGTGTGCAGCTTTTGGCACCACGTCACATACATACATACACACTTACATACATATATATATACTAGAGGAATACCCGGCTTCGCCGGGGTGAATCGCGAGACAAAGACAGACAGCGTGGCGGTTCACCACAATCACCTTTGAAGGCGAAGTCCTCTCAAACGGGATTGAGAATTTTAGAGCTTATTTCTAAGCCCCATATTAACTGTTATGGCTTCTCAAAGGCCAGAACATACAGACAGACAAAAGCCGCCAGACCCCATCACAAACAGAACTCTACAATCCACAGGTGTTGCCTCCACACACACACACACACACACACACGTACCTAAAGTGTGGATGGTTACCTAAGAGGCGGCACTGGGTGTAGTGCCTTTCTAGTGCACTTGCACTACAACAGCACTGGGTGCAGTACTCGCTCCGGCATCGAAGAATTTTGCACTAAAAAATGCACAAAATTTGACCTATTTCGTCGCCTATAGAGGACGGAAAGAATGTCATTTTGAACATTGTTATGACATTCTTTCCGTCAAAAAAGTCAATTTAACGGTGTTAAATGAAGCGACCATCCACACAATTAGGTTGTCATCCAGAGTTTAGGTTGCCATCCACGTGTGGATGGTTGCCTTATGGTGATTTAGGCAACCAAACCTGTGGAAACGGGGGTACACACACACACACACACACACACACACACACACACATTGGCTCTGTCGCCGGGAAGAAGTAGAGCCGAATACCAGGCTGCGCCTGGGACCCGGCTTTGCCACACGGAGGAAGGGAGATAATCGCGGCTGAAAACACTGGAGAAGATAAGGAAGAGTTACTGGTAGTGGATCCAGACAAAAACAAAAAAAATCGGGATTGAGAATTTTAGAGCTTATTTCTTAGCCCTATATTATCTGTTGTGGCTTCTCAAATGCCAGAACATACAGACAGACAAAAGCCGCTAGACCCCATCACAAACAGAACTCTATAATCCACAGGTGTTGCTTACACACACACACAAACACACACACACACACACAGAGAAGCCGTATATATATATATATATGTATATCTATATCTATAAATATATAGAGATAGGTGACAGTGTATTTTTCGCGTGGCTATAAATTGATTCGACCTTTTCACTTTGACAGTAAGAACAACTTACGGGTGCAAGGGAAGCGTTCTGGACAGCGCAGTGACATTCTAAAAATAGTAACGTGGAAACGGGAATATGGATTGAAGCCACACGAAGGAAGGGATCTAAACACTGGAGAAGATAAGGAAGAGTTACTGGGAATGGTGAAATGAACAGAAAAACCAAAATCGGTTCAGCGCTGCGCGCTGAGAGCACGTGTTGAAATATCTCATCGATGATATTGTGTCCGGGGTGTAGCTGAATACGGTGTCCAAATTTGAAAAAGATCCACCGAGAACTTTGGCGTTGTGATGTGGTCTAGCGGCTTTGGTGTGTCGGTATGGGGGCCCGGGTAGCTGAGGTGGAACCAAAATCGGTTCAGCGCTGCGCGCTGAGCACGTGTTGAAATATCGACCAGGTTGTGTCCTGTCCCGGGTGTACCTGAATATGCCCACCAAATTTGAAGCAGATCCATCGAGAACTTTGGCCGTGCATCGCGCGCACACACACACACACACACACACAGACAGACAGCAGACACAAGTCGTATATATTATATAGATATATACATAGATACATTCAATACTGACAGACAGACAGACAAGACAGACAGACATAAAACAGCTTTATACATTAGAAGATGTCATGTTTACTTTGAAAATAAGTTAATTAGGTACATGTACTTGGCGCACCTGCGTTTGGGGAGACGAGTTTGCGCAGTCTCGGTCCTCGGGTTTTTATTCTAGCAAAGCTTTGCTACATTAGATGTCTTTTGTTCTTTTTAGTGTTGATCTTCTAGTTTCAGGCCGACCGATTGACTTAGGGTTTTGATATCGCTTCGTGCGACTCTTTTTCTCGTGTGTTTACATGACTTGTAAATTTACGTCAGTGGTCATACTCAAATAAAACGTTGGCAGTACCTGTATCATTCATTTGTCTTTACGTATGCGAAGTAATGATTTTTTTCTTTTATGTAAGTCAACAATCGTGTGACGGGGTTTTAAAAACCTTTCCGGAACATCGCAAATCATCTAAACAAACAAATACGTAGATCTACCCAAGACGGAAATGTCTTAAACGCCGTGTGTATTGTAATACTTGTCACTGAGAGTCATCAGACAAGAAGAGGTGAACGTTGCAAACAATACTCTTTGCTCTACTAGCCTATATATCGCTTAGAGCTGGAGGAGGCGGTGACTGACAGGCAGAAACGGAGAGGAAAGTGTCGGTGAGATGGTCAGGCCTACGTTGTAGTCTTGTCTGTGTGCAGGATGAATGTAGAGTGAGAGCGCACAGAGGCCGGCGTGCAAACACCGAGGGGTCAGCACAAAGACGGCTGTCACTGCACAACCTCATGGCCCGTCGTGCCATTCTACTAAGCCGCCTGTGACGTCACAGCCCTACGACCTTTGCGGGGAGTTCCAATGTCGCGAGGTGACCTTCAAACAGCGGGGCTGCTTGCCGTACGTGCTGCGTGCAGGCTGCTGGCGGCGTGTTGGCTGCCAGACGTGGTGCGGGACAAGGGTGACAGTCATCAGCACGCCGTTCTTGCCGTGCCTCGCCCAGCGCTGTGTTGGGGCAGCCAGCGGCAAACAACGCTCCCCACAGGCCCTCCCATGTAGCCGACACACACCTCCGCCACTTGTGGCCAAACACCTCCTACCCTCGCCCTTCTTCCAGGTTGCTTATTTCCATGTTATGTGTCGCAAACTTTGTACAAACAGCATTCTTCCTGCCAATGTGTCAGGAAAAGGCCCAAAAAGTCTCATGCTAATTTGTTATAGGACGGGACGATGCCAGGAACGGAGTCAGCTGTTTGTTGATAACATTTCGCCCAACCCTTTTCCCCTCGCTCGCTGCGCTTGTCGCAGTAAACAGGCACTGCCCCAAGGACTCGCACCTTCCAGATCTGAACCCACTCAGTATCAGTAGATTTTTTGTTAAAGTCGCGGATGTCGCATAATGCAATCCGAAAAACACAACGTAGCAGATATTGTAATACAGTGAATTAGATTTTCGGTGGTGCCTGTGATCTCCGTTACACTGTCTCATGGAAAAACAAACTTGTTGTTGGATACGGTATGGCTTTTTTAACAATGTTAATTGGTTTCAACACAAATATCGTCTCATAAAGATACACATACACACGCACATGAGTAGGTTGGCCTGAGATGTAAGGCGTCCTGTCGTATCAAGTACGTTAAAGGCGCAGTCCTTTCCGCAAAACCAGTTCGGCTCACCATCTCCGATCTAGCCAGGCTTCTACACATGCCCAGCACCAACATCCTGACTGCCTCCCTGCCGAGTACAGATTTCTTGATACATTAATATCATGCAAAGCCGCTAGTGTCCGTTAAGAAATTAATTCATCAGAAAATTCCTACTCTGTACAAAGAACATCCCGGCTCTTGCTGTTTGGTCCAAGTGGAGGCATGGCCTCATCGCGTGTGGTCAGACCTGATATGGTGAGATGAATTCTTTACACGGGAAGGACTGTGCCTTTAAGAAGAGTTAGCTATTATGTTGGTGGTTGTTCCAACGTTACCCGAGTTCTCTATCAAAGGACTAAGAAGTATTGTGGACATTTACACATTTTGGTCGTTTTCCAGTGGTAACTTCAAACCTATTTAACACATAGTTGCAACATTCTCCAAACCTATTCTTTATAGTACTCTTTGAACGCTGAAACTCTGAGACAGACTTAATGTTCACACAACTGAGGGCCCCAAAGGGGGGGGGGGGGTATCATCACGATCACGGGAAAGGAAATTTTAGCTTTCACGATCACAGTTACCTTGATTTTTGTTTTCACATCACGAACACCAGTGGCAAATCACGGTCACGGTAAAAGTTGCATGTACGGAAAGCTCGTGTCAAAGTAAACACAACCACACAGTAATTCGCTCCTCTGGATCTATTGTTTATTCAACACAAAGTGAGAACTGTTGCACTTTTTTATCATTATTTTTTGAATTCCCTTTCATACACACATAGAAATACATATCATGATTTGTAATCAGTAACAAGAATGTTGTTTTCATTGTTTTCTCTCTCTCTCTCTCTCTCTCTCTCTCTCTCTCTCTCTCTCTCTCTCTCTCTCTCTCTCTCTCTCTCTCTCTCTCTCTCTCTCTCTCTCTCTCCACTCATACACATTCAACTCCCACACCCTCACTCACACACATGAATATAATGTATGTGTGATGGGCTCTTTATTTTCAACTTTGCCATACAATTTGAGGTACACCATCGCCTGGTTTCATGGCCTTGAAAAACAAACAGGAATGCTACAGGTCAACAATGGTTTTACCTGAAAGAAGCGCGCAGTGCCAGTGGCGAAGCCACAAGCCTGAGCCTGCGAAGCAGGCGAGCCAACTAGGGGGGTCCGGGGGCATGCCCCCCCCGGAATTTTTTTCAAAAAACGGTTAAAATCTGTGCAATCTGGTGCATTCTGGGCATCATTTTCAGGGCTGTAATAGTGTTGTGATCTTGTTAAAAATCCCATTTTAGCCTCCCCCCACCACCATTCAACACACCTCCAAACTGGTGAAAACAACACTACTGTGCGCTGGCTTCATTGAGACCGGCGCCCGATCGCGTTGCGCGAAATTCACACGGATCGTTTTTGCGGAAATTTTTCAACTTCACCGGAATAAATTTGACTTTACCGAATTTTGAAAACGGCTTTATCGGATTTCTGGCAAATACCGGAAAAGTAGCATGCCGCTGACAAAATCCCCAACGAACATGACTTTGACTGATCGTCTTTGACATGAGGATCAAGTGACCCAAACTGGCACGTCTCCCCGCCATTGTTTCTGAATTTAACCCATTGTTGATATTAAAGTTTACAGGCGCTAAAATAAATCCAAGCTTAATGCAAAGAAGCGACAATTAGAATCTATGCCAAGCGTGTCCACGTTGCTGGGATGAAAAACACATTTCTAGTTTCGGTTTTGGCTACACGCAGACTCGATCTCGAGCCAGTCGAGGTCACACTAAGCGAGTGACAGCCGGACGTAGCAATGTGGACAATGTCAATGATCTCACTCAAACTCAAAGATCTTGAACAAATGTCAAGATCTTTGCCTACATTCAGAACAGTCATAGAGCAACATAGATCAACATACCTTGATATTTCGTCTTCGGAAAGACCGACCCGTAGCCTGACCTTTCCACCAAGGAAGGCATTCTCGCCGCCTGCTTTGGTCTGGCTTGAATCCACAAAATATAACAGAAGTTCGATGACAGTACCGCTGCACGCCATTTTTGATCTTCGAATTCGAATTTGACTGAATGCACTCAAAACTTTTGCACGAAGCCCTTCCATTGGATGAAGTTTGGCAGACTTTTGCAATTTGCCTTCTGATTGGATTTTTTGTGTGTGTGATTGGTTCTCTTAAAGGGAAGCAATCGCTGTCAAAATCATATTTCTGAATGTGTTGTTGCTTCCCTTCAATCGGGATTGACTCCTTGACGAATAGAGGATCATAGAGTGATACAGCTGTGAAAAATGTACGTTGAAAATAAAATGCTTTGCAATAATGCCCATCACGATCACGAAAACAAATGACGATCACGATCACGAGACTTGATTTTTTTGTCATCACGGATCACGGGCAAAGTCCCATCACGATCACAGAAATGGAAATTTCGGCAATCACGGTCACAGAAAGGTCAAAAAACGCCAATCACGATCACGATTTTAAACCCTTTGGGGCCCTCACAACTGTCAGATGCAAAACACATTTTTTGCCTTCGTATTTCACCAAAATATTGATGGCCGTGTAGGAATCTTACTGCCGTTCGTGGTTTCCTTGTTCATCCTTCTGAAACCCCGGTTTTTTTCACGCTCTTGTAACATTCCATAAGCATTTCAAATATACAGCCTGTTCCAAAAGAAACGCAACCAACCTGTTTGCAAAATCAAAGTGCAAAATTTATTTTGCAAATAATACAGGGTGACACAAAAAAAACAGATCTATCCCACCAAAAGTTTAATATTTTCTGAAATAATCAGCCGATTCTTTTATTTTTTCAGGTGAGCCAAGCTGAAATGATGTTCTAACAGCCCACCAAGTTTGAGCTTCAAGATGTCATGGACAACGGAGCATAAGACATTTATAGTCGAGGCCTATTTTCGGTCGAATTCTATCCAGACTGGTCAGCCGCAGATGTGACCCAGAGTGGTCCCCCTATTCACCGGACTTGAACCCCCCAGATTTTTATCTGTGGGGGTACCTCAAGGACAGGGTATATGGCAACAACCCCCAGACCATCCCTGATCTTAAGGCAGCAATAACAGCAGCTGTAAGAGCGATCCCACATCTGCGGCTGACCAGTCTGGATAGAATTCGACCGAAAATAGGCCTCGACTATAAATGTCTTATGCTCCGTTGTCCATGACATCTTGAAGCTCAAACTTGGTGGGCTGTTAGAACATCATTTCAGCTTGGCTCACCTGAAAAAATAAAAGAATCGGCTGATTATTTCAGAAAATATTAAACTTTTGGTGGGCTCTGTTTTTTTTGTGTCACCCTGTATTTCATGAAGTTACATACGTGACGACATAGGGACAACTCAAGTTTCAACTGAGCTGGCAATACAGTAGAAAATAGCAGTGACTTCTTCAGCTGGACTGACGGCAGAATGCCTCGTTTGTCTAAAAATGAAAGAGCTGCGTCAGAAAAGGGACATAAATTGTGCTTCAATTGTCATTGTTTTCCACTTTTATTGTTAAACCTGTTTTGTTCCACATGTTGTGATTTGGAAATGTACCAAAAATGAAATATGTAACTTTATGAAATATTATTTGCAAAAGAAACGCTGGTGGAGGACACATCCGTTATTAAACGCAGAAAAGACAGCTGCGTCAGAAAAGGGACAAATTGTGCTTCAATTGTCATTGTTTTCCACTTTTATTGTTAAACCTGTTTTGTTCCACATGTTGTGATTTGGAAATGTACCAAAAATGAAATATGTAACTTCATGAAATATTATTTGCAAAAGAAACGCTGGTGGAGGACACATCCGTTATTAAACGCAGAAAAGACAGCTGCGTCAGAAAAGGGACAAATTGTGCTTCAATTGTCATTGTTTTCCACTTTTATTGTTAAACTTGTTTAGTTCCACATGTTGTGATTTGGAAATGTACCAAAAATGAAATATGTAACTTCATGAAATATTATTTGCGAAATAAATTTTGCACTTTGATTTTGGAAACAGGTTGGTTGCGTTTCTTTTGGAACAGGCTGTAGGGTGACCACAAAAAAAAAGCAACCAACAAAAATGCTAATAACTTCTACATCTGTAGATCGAATTACGTCATATTTGTTGTTCATTAACTTTAGCTTATGCATGACCAGCCCAAAAAGTAGCAATTTTGTAAGTCGAATGGTCTGACTTTTGTGCAATTTCAAAACAAGTTTCCAAATTCGGGGATCGACTCAACAGTACGAGGTTTGAAATTGAGCGGTAGCAAAACTAACCCTCCATGTTACCTTTTGGGTTATTTCAAGGACCAAGTATACCATAACCAACATTAAATAATCAGTGACTAGCAATTACAGGGCGTTTCACATGGAGGAATGCGTTCATGTCATTGATGAATTTTGCGCGCCATTGCGCAAGTGTAACTTTACAACGAAGGGGGTCATTTTTTCCAATCATTGGAGCTTAGTGAAATATCTTCCTAGTTGTTGTGCATGTACTTCAGTTTGTTCACGACCATTCCACAAAGTTTCAAGTCTGTAGGTAAAATGACTTTTACCTTCTCTCCAAAATGTGTTCCAAATGACACCTCCGAAATTGTCAATGACACCAACGCTGTCCTGTCTAGGGATTATCCTGAACCTGGCTGCTCCTGCTTTCTACAGGTCACTAATGATCTGCAGGGTGAAGGGGGTGTTTTTGTATACTCAGAGAACCAATTAATACAAACGGTAAAAGTCTGGAGGGTTTAAATCAGGTAAGTTTGGCTACCGCTCAATTTCAAACCTCGTTCTGTTGAGTCGATCCCAGAATTTGGAAACTTTTTTTGAAATTGCACAAAAGTCAGATCATTTGATCAACAAAATTGCCACTTTGTGGAAGAGCCATGCATGGGCTAAACTTTATGTCCCCAAACTATTAAGTAATTCGGTAAAGAGTAATAGAAGTTATTAGCATTTGTATGGGTTGCGTTTGTTTTGGGTCACCCTGTACAACACTGCTAAAGACAACTCTTGAAAACGTCACTTTTTTTAAACTCAAAAAAGGACGGCCATTACTATTTGAGTTATCTTGTATTCATTGTCTTGGAGAAAAGGATATTTCTTACATAATGCCCGTTTGCAACTGAAATACACACATAAAACATAGAACGCTAACATTATTTCGTTTACATCGAACAAGGTGCACACTGAACTTGTGTCGTGTATGATAGTCGTGAGAACAGGCTGACAGCGATCGACTGATGATTTTGCACAATGAAGAGAATTCCTAATTCGGCACTTGTACCTTATGTATCCTTATCCGTATGTGTTGCAAGATCATATCTTTTTACATTACACCGGGTTCATCCCATACTTTCACCAGATGTGAACGTCAGCGAATCAGACTGAAAATTCGCGCGACACAAACTCGCTTTGTCACTGAAGAGAGCGACCATGACATTGGTGATATCAAACGTGCGAAAATAAATGGATTTTTTCTCTCAAAATACGTCATGTTTGGGTGATGTGCTGTTTGTTCAGACTGTTTCGATGCGAACCAAATGTGTGGTTTATGCACAAACCAAAATAATTTATTGGTGCTGAGAAATATGCAGTGACTACTTTCTTCTTCTTCTTCTTGTCGTTCGCCCCACCCTTAGCTCCTGGCCCATATGACCTACCCTGGGAGCACTCGTCCATGGAGGGCGGGTAATTCGTCCAGGTGGAAAAGGTTGTTCATATTACCCAATAGCATCACCTCGACATATGAAATTGACTGAAGTAACTGTTCTGTGTCAGTTTTGTTAATCGGAAGTGAGAATGACGTCATAATGAGTCGGCCTACGTCAGAAGTCGATCGACGTCTTTGCTATGCAGGGAGGGTGAGTATTTGAAGGGATAGATGTTCAAACATCTATACTTATTAGCTGCTCTGGTTCAATGCGAAGCAAATGGGAAAATATATTTACAAATTGGACTTGTAATTGATTTGTGTCGCCCATTTCAGGTTGCGTGAACGTGAAATAGTTTAATAGGCCTACTAGTGTACGCGCACTTCCAATGACGGGAAAGCGCACCCCCCCCCCTCTCTCTCTCTCTCTCTCTGTCTCTCTCTCTCTGTCTCTGTCTGTCTGTCTGTCTGTCTCTCTCTCTCTGTCTTAATTAATCAATCAACACACAACTTCGAATATTATTTTTTTAGGCTACGTTCACTTTTATTTCAAATACAAACAAAGAACTTTTTTTTTAAATAGTTTTGACATTCACAGAAGAGAGAAAGATGCTCTCTCTCTCTCTCTCTCCCTCTCTCTCTCTCTCTGTCTCTCTCATGCACTCACACACACACACACCCACTCGCACACCCACATACACACACACCGCATAGTGATAAGCTTACACCTACACATACACACGCGCGTGCACATAATTTAAATCAACAATACGTCAATTTGTCTGTTAAAAATAAATAATAACATAAAAGAGTGTGCATTATAACAGTCCATCTTTGACGATGTCAACCGAACCACACAGTCAGAAGGGCAAAGCATCCAGAACATTTTAAACGTTAATTGTAGCCTTACAACAAAGACTGAACCGTCAAACAAATATCTCTTCTTCTTTAATAGGTTGAAATAGCGATTGACCGCTTCTCGGTTGAACCCCTCAGCCCGAGCAAATGAGGTTGCTTCTGGCTGTCGTAGGCTGATTTCAGGGTGTCTCCTCTTGAAAAGACGATACCAATCTTTCCCCGCGGTCTTCTTTTCCTTGTTGAAGGAATGGTTTATTCGATTCATTTCGGCAATTTGGTATGCCATTTTCATCAGGTCGTTTCTGGTGAGACCAAAGAACCTTCGTTCCCTCATGAGTATGAGTTCAACCAATTCCTGTTCGACCTCTTCTGGTAATGTTTGGTGCCTCCCCATTACATTGATGTCACCATTGGCACATTTGTTGGTTTTGTTTCGGTGGCGTCTTAAAGTTACTCTTGGAATGTTAAAATGTTCTGAACATGCATGCAGGCTCAATCCTTTCTGTAAGGCGTCCATCGCAGCAGATAGTGTTTGTGATGTCCATTGGGGCCTGTAAAATAAAAACAAACGACCGTGCGAGATCAGCGTGCAACAAAACTCGTTCATCAAAGAACACCAGGAACTATACGCAGCTTGGAAACTTTTTACATTAAGAAATCGAGAGGTTTTTTTGTGTGGGGAAGGGGGTACGCGCACATTGACACCACATAATTATGTTATTTTGTTTCATTTATTTTGGTGAAAATCGCAAAAATTATGCATCATCTCGCGCCAAAAAAAATCTAGGCTACTAGCTTAGATTCTCGATGCTCACATTTGTTTATAGTCTCTGCAAACCATTATTGCGTCATTTTGTGACGTAATTTCAATATGTCAATCAGGGATGTCGTTAGGCGTCGGACATCGGACATTTTACGATGAAAATCCCCAAATGTCCGATTCACATTGCCGCATGTCGGTCAGATGTCCTATCGTTTTAGCCTGAGCGTGGTCATTGTCCGATATGTACTCCATTCCTTCGGACAGCGCGATATTCGTCAATTTTCATTTCAAGATACAAATCTTCTAAAAGACCGAAGCTCTCGTGTTCAGCTGACACTGAAGTTGCCAGTGCCGCGTGCGGATCTTTTCTTTTGTCGGGAATTCCCGAACCGTTTGCGGTATGCGCCGTTTGTGGATTATTTTTAGATCAGTGCATGCTACAGGAGTACGGGAGACAACTCCAACTGACTAAATTTGTCGTCTGCTTTTGTTTTCGATACGAGACGAAGCACTGAATTATGCCGCTGAAAAAAACCCCTAAAGCCTGCAAAAGATCAGCATTGGATCAAACCGATCATTTTGTTTTTCAACTTTTATCCAAATCATGCAGTTTGTAATCAAAGTAAGAGCTCTGAAGTAGTTCATGTTGGTTTCTTTTTTGTGGTTTCTTTGAAACTAAACAAATACAACATTATACGCACACTGTGTTGATGTATTTACTATATTATGTGCGTGTTCTACAGCGCGCGCGCGTGGGTGTGTGTGTGTGTGCGCGCGCATGACTTTGGAACAATTCCATGGAATGTGTTATAAGCTGTTTGGCGCAAATTCATAATGTCCTATTACACTTTCTGAAAGCGGTCAAATGTCCTATTAATGCTGAAGAACTCAGGACATTTGTCCTATAGGTATGAATTTGTAGCAACATCCCTGGTCAATACCGAACTTTTACGGGTTCTTCATCTGACACTATTTCTTGGAGATGAAAGAGTCTACACAGACGAGAGAGTGATATGGACCCATAGTCGGGTATTGTGACCCGGGTCGAGTTACACGACAAAGGGGGGGGGGGGGGGGGGGGGGACGAATTACCCGATCATGGTACTCGCTGAACATTGCTACTGTATTTACCATTGTTCCTG
Source organism: Littorina saxatilis (assembly GCF_037325665.1). Lineage (NCBI taxonomy): Eukaryota > Metazoa > Mollusca > Gastropoda > Littorinimorpha > Littorinidae > Littorina > Littorina saxatilis. The sequence goes on along the minus strand of NC_090260.1, from coordinate 35,273,598 downwards.
GGATAGCCTGAGATCTCTAACTTTCGACTAGTTGTTATGAAAGCCAAAGCTTTTTTGCAGATCTGGTGCATTTTACGAATCAGCGGCTCCCATGCACTGACTGTGGTTTTTTTCGTGCAACAATTTTCGAGTGGAAACCATCAAAATTGATAAAGACTTACCGCTTTGCTGGGACCGTTTTTGTTGACATTTTTTTTTCTTCAACTGATTCAGGTTGGGTAACTCTGGCTTATGAAATCGATGATAATCACCCCTGCAGTGTCATGTTCTCAAAATCATGGGGGGACGACATACCCGAGGGGGTCGACTTGCCCTCCCTTCCCCTACAATCAGTGCAGGCTGAAAGCACTATTTCCTTTCCAGGCATTTCTGCATTTTAGGCACATTTTATCGCCAAACACCATAAACTAAACTTGGCCAAAAAATTATTGCAACAATTTTCGCACGCTAAGAAAAGCTTTAAAACGCAATTGATTTTAGTTGAACTTGATATGCTCGAAAAGGTAATTATGTCAGCTGTAGGCTACATACCATTTGTCCGATTGATGGTACTTTGTATAGGCATCCCGTGACAAGCCTGTCAAATAAGGTCACCCCTAAAATCGACCTGGCAAAAACCATAGCCCCGTATTTTAAAATCTGCAAAAAAATCAGAATATGCACAAACCAAACACTTCTGACAACCACTGGAAAGGCCATTCAATTTTCTGTTCAGAACATTTTGTTTTATGCACCTGACTTCTTAAGTCTTTATGTAGCCGTTTTTCAAAGGCGGTATGTGTCAACCGTTTCAGAGGCCAACAAAAGGCACGTTTTGCGGCCATTTTTGAGGGGGTCCTCAACTCAAAGAGCCATATATGCTCAAGTTCTCAGTGATTTGCTTTGGAAATTTCAGCAGTTATGACCAATAGGCTGACCAAAATCTGTGTTGCTTTTTGCGAATGTGTATAATAAGCGTGTCGTATTACGTAACTTTTCATATTAATTCAGGGTTTTAGGTTAAAAAAAAAATCGTGACTTTGCATACTAAGCAAAAAATGGTTGAGGCAATAGGTGCCAATGTTTGAGGCAGACCCGAGTGCTGGTTTACAAAGTACACAATGTTCTATTGTTACTCACTCACGTTGGGAATCCCTCGCGACTTTCTTTGTTTAATTGGGCACTGGGGGGGAGGGGGGGGGGGGGGTCTCCGGCAAGCCTCGATAAGTAAGTGCTCCACTAAACAAAGAAAGTCTCTCGGAATTCACAATGCGAGTAAAACACGACAAATCAACACTGCTGACGACAAATCTTGAAAACGTCCCTTTTTTGAACTCACAAAAAAGACGGGAATTACTTGAGTACAGTATCTTTCTTTCTGTACCATGGTGCTGTCAAAGGCATGTATGTCAGCACCTTTGTCACCCCTCTTTGCAGGCAAACAGACGCCACAATAACAATTATAGTATCACGTGTAAGTTCTCAAAATTAGTAGAGAAAACAACAAAGTGTTTCCAGAATGAAGTTGGTCTCGATGACTTCCTTCATCGTGAACATTAGACATTTATTTTTACGGTCGAGGAGATTTCCTACAATTTGATCTGCACAGCGGTTTTCCAATGTCCACGCGAGGAAGAGCTGTCGAAAGCGCAGTGTCGATCTGGCAGCCGTATCCCGGTAAGTACAGAGACAGATCTAGTGTCTCCCACTCTGTTAATCCGTTTTGTTTTAATTTCTTTTTATTTCAGCAGACACGGATGTCAAACACAGTGCTAGGCAGTCACCTCTAGTGAAATGAGTTGATCTAAAGTGCCTATAATGTTTGGATGTCTTTAATTGTTCGTGGTTCGATTTATGTGAATTTCAAGACTTGCAGTAGAGTCTCAAGTTAAGTTTACTCTGCCCGAAATAAACTGTCCATCATTTACTTGAACATGCAGATATAAGGAAACGGAATGAATCTGTTCTCAAAGTCAAAATGATCACGATTTTTTCCTCAGATTCAAAACATGCACTGTCATGGTTTTGTCTGTACAATTTAGTAAGTCTTACCTTGTAACAACTTCCTTGAACTTGAAAGACAGTTTTTGAATGCTAGATACAGATCGCGTTTCATTCCAGACTCGATTCTCTCTTTGATTGTACTGTTTGCTGTTTACGCACTATCATGATTCGCTATGTAACGTTTGGTAAGCTTACCTTGCAACAGCTTTCTTGTCTTTGTTGGCATTTTCTTTCAAGGCTGTACAACGTAAGATTAGATTCTTTCGGACAGAAGGTAGAATGTGAGTTTTGAGACAACGACAGTCGTCCAAAGAAAGCTTGCTGTGGCATTTGTTTGTAAATTGGTACATGTGTCACAGTGATTCTGTATTTTTCTGCGGTTGATGTGGTTTCTTTTTTCCTCTCTTGTTTTTTCTCTCCTGAGTTGATCGTTATCATTTAAACAAGACCCTCAGAGAGTACCTCCGTTGCTCCTTAAAATGGAATGTGCATAGTGTGTTGGTTGTGTTGACCGTCAGAATTATTTTAAGAACCAGGCTGCTGCAGTCAGTTGACATGTTTCGCATATTGTAGGGTTACCATGCTGCATAGGTAAAGTGGCTTGTATAACATGACTATTCTGTTTCAAAACACTGTTAATATTTGTGTAGGCTGTAGTCATCATAACTAATCGCATTTTGCCATATGTTTCAGAAAGGAGGTTAACCTACAAGATCGACGCTATGTCAGATATGCCTCAGCCACATCATGGCACATGAAGACTTCCGAATTTAGATCCACTCGGCATGGTGACAAGTCTTGATGAAAAGTATGGGACTGAGGACAGCAGTGGAAAAAGTGGCCACATGGCAGGTACCTATTGCTTAGTGTCTGCAGTGCAAAAGACAGATAAGCTGATGGTAGATTTGCAAATGAACACAGTGCCCTCTATACTGTTGATTTACGACGGGCAAGCAATGTGTGTCTGTGTGTACGTGCGTGCTTGTGCGGTTTTGTGACGGTATGTTTATGTGTGTGTGTGTGTGTGTGTGTGTGTGTGTGTGTGTGTGTGTGTGTGTGAGTGAGTGTGTGTGTGTGTGTGTGTGAGGATTGCACAAGATCTCATTCAAGGACAACTGCACCAACAACAAATACACAGTCATTTTATCTGTTTGCCTTCTTTTGAAAATTATACATGGAGTTGATATGATTTATTTATTTATTTATTTACGAGGATTTATATCGCGCACGTATCTCACCACACAAGGCGACTCAAGGCGCATGTTACCTATTAATGCCGTGTGAGATGGAATTTTTTACACAATATATCACGCATTCACATCGGCCAGTAGATCGACTGCCTTTAGGCGCTGCATCCACCTTTCACGGCCTATTATTCCAGGTCACACGGGTATTTTTGTGATGCGTTAGTTTTAACTGTGTGTGTGTGTGTGTGTGTGTGTGTGTGTGTGTGTGTGTGTGTGTGTGTGTGTGTGTGTGTGTGTGTGTGTGTGTGACGGAGTGAGTGAGTTTGTGTTACTGTTTGTTGATTTCTTACGGGAGCCTTGAAGGCTTCGCCTCTTGTTTCTCCTAATGTCGTGAGAAGACCCTAGTGGAATTGCGTTAACTGCGCACAAGATGAATAATCGGCCTTGTGTAATCCTATAAAAGCCATGCAAACACGGCGTGAAGCACGTATCCCATGTCCCTTGCCTTGCACGTTGCACACTCAAGGCCACCCAATCTCTGCACACAGCGTCCGACTTCAACAGTTCATGTCGCATCCACATGCATGTGGCATCACATTTCAACTTACATCATGCACAAGGCCGATTGCTCTGTCGTAATGGTCGGTAATCGATAATTACATTTAAAAATAAGTGACACATTTTGTTTGGAAAGAGTTCCAGTTATATTTTGCTCTTATAATTGTTTTTAACCGTAATTTATGTTCTCTTCATTGAACAATAAACTGAGCAAAAAACTTATTGCACCCATTTTCGTACCCCAACAAAAACGTTCATTCCCGCGTCATTTCATTGAAACTTATATTAAGGCCCTTCATTGGGCTATCTGACACACTTTTCGGATCAAAGATTTCTGATATAGGTATCACGTGACCGCTGCCGAAGTAAGGATACCCCCAAAATCGACCTGAAAAAAACGTCAGGTACCAATTAAAAAATCGACAAAAATTCAGAATAGGCTTAACTTGGCAACGTTTTAAAACAAGGAGAAAGCCAAATCAATTATTTATTCAGAACAGGTTGTTTTGTTTTGCTATCTTGGTTTAAACAATGTTTATTCATATTTACATGTTCAGGAAATGTACATCGACATAGGGTGAAGACAACAACAAGCCTACGGCTTATGGCGGTGTCTTCAAACACATTTACAATAAGAACATGGCAGACAAGCCCTTACACAGTAAATAAAAACAATCCGTAAATTTTACTCAAAATATTTACCAAATTTAGGAGAGAAAGGAAAAGACGAAAAGAAGGTGAGAAACACCAAAGAAAATAAAGTAAACACACATACACATCTAACCAGAAGAATGCGTAAAGGATAATAATCGGTGATTAAACAAATCAAGAACAAATATTTGGGGACAAGTATTCAGACCGGGGGAGGGAGGTGGAATAGAGAGAGAGAGAGAGAGAGAGAGAGAGAGAGAGAGAGAGAGAGAAAGAGAGAGAGAATCTGTGTTTATCTAATTATTTCCAAACCGGTCTGATGAATTCCTGAACAGTTTTAAATATATTAATATTTTCAAAATGACTTTCGTTCACATCCCCTTCTAATAAAATAACAATGTCAATAAATACGATTGTGAAGCGTATAAATGGTATCCTGGCGATCTTGCAAATAAGTTGGGCATTCAAAAAATAGTGGTCAACTGTTTCTGCACCAGTGCCGCATTCACATTCACTATCGTTACTTAAATGACGGATAACGAAATGATGTTTGAAATCACTAATCGTTAATCTCAGCTTACAATGTAAAATTTCTAGGTCTCGAGTCTCTCCGTAAAAGTGTGCTGGGGGAACAACATCGTCCCTGGCAAGAACACGTTTTAAATAACTCAGTGAGTCACTTTGTTGGACATATTCTGGTAGTGTGTTCCAAAAGTATGTTGCAGATGGAACAAAGGATGATCGATACAATTCCGTTTTAAATTGTGGCATCTTGCGATTTAGAGGTAGTCGTCTGTGATATGGGTTTGACTCAGATACCAAAGGCGGGAGTCTTAAATTGAAATAATGGGGTGTTTTGTTATTAATCATTTTATGAAACAAAATTAATTTGTGCCTTCGGCACCTTTCTTTCAACGAGGTAAATCCAGATTTAGCATACAGTTTTGAGTGGCTAGTGCCTCGCACAGCGCCAATTATTGTTCTAATGGCGTCCAAATGTAAATTTTCAAGTTCTTCTGCTATGGCATCAGTGCAATTATCCCATAGTGTATCAGCATAATCAAACAAAGGCATTATGAAGGTCATAAATAATTTCCAGACTTTTCCGACTAAGCCTATATTTGAACGATCTCAAACACGCTACTAGAGGTCTGCATGTTGCAATAATGGATTGAATATGTGCTGCCCATTTACAGTCGTTTTGCAAGACAACATCCAGATGTTTATGAGTAAATGAATCGTGCAGAATTGTGTTATCAAAATTTAAATCATGAAAAACAGGATTTCTTTTTCTGGTGAAGTTCAGTAACTCGGTCTTCACAGGGTTGAATTTGAATTTCCATTTAGCTGCCCAATCATGTATCTTAACTAAGTCAGAATTCAGAATTTCAGCACAAATATCATCACTTTGTAAACAAAGATACAGGCTCAGTTGTATCGTCAGCAAACAGTTTTATAATTGCTTCAATATCACAAACGATATCATTAATATAATTAACAAAGAGCAAAGGTCCAAGGACCGATCCTTGTGGGACACCAGCTTGGATTTTCAAATATGGGGACTGACTACCTTTTACCACAACAGCCTGTTTTCTATCTTTTAAATAATCAATAAACCAGTCTAACAACCCATATCTAATACCAATTCCTTCCAATTTGTGTATGAGACCTCTGTGCCACACTTTATCAAAGGCCTTCGAAACATCAAAGAATATTCCTTGTGCAGTTTAATGATTTGCAAATATCGTCATATAAACATATCAATTGATAAACAGCCAGATTGATAAGGCGTTAACAAATTATTTATTTTCAAATATTCAAAAACGTGTTTTTGAACACAATTTTCTAAAACATTTCCAACGCAACTGAGAAGGGATATAGGACGATAATTTGCACATACATTTTTATCTCCTTTCTTAAAAATAGGTGTAACATTGGCGGTTTTCCAAATCGATGGAAATTTACCTTCGCGTAACGAACGGTTAAATAACAGTGTAAGTGGTTCTAATATGACATACAAACTTTCCTTCAGGAGTCTATTATGTATGCGGTCAGGGCCGACTGCTTTGTTCAGGTCTAATTTACCAATTACATCTGCGACTTCTTCATTTGTTAATACAAAGTTATCCATCGATGTTTCTACGGACGTAATAGGTGGTACATCATCAGTTTCTCCTTGAAGTGTACTCTGCTCTAAAAAGGTCTTATTAAACAATACGGCTTTATCACAATTGTTATAAACAACTGTTCCTTCCGATAATAGCGGAGGTACTTCCGAAGAGTTCACTCCTTTCTTTGCCAGGAAGGATTTAACCAACTTCCACCAATTTTTACTTCCAAAAATGTTTTGCTATCTTGCGTATCTCTTTTGATATGTCAGTTCTACTGATTTCTGCTGGTGTGGAGCGCATGAACAGTAGAAAACGAGAGGTTTTTGTGTCCATTTTGCGTCCATGACAAAAGGCACTATATTTCAGAAACACCTGAATGGATTGATTCGAAACTTTCAGGATCTGAAGTCTGACGTACGTCCGGTAAAATTTAACATCGTTACAGGTATTTGTTGCGATGATAACTGCCGGAAAATGTTTTAAAACGTGTCATAAAGTTTAACGGTTAACATCCAAAAAAATCACGACTTTGCATGCATACAGAAAAATAAATGTTACAAATACTGCTAAAGTGTCATTTTAATACAATCACTAGTTTACGTTTCCTAGTCCTGTAAACACGATCAATTTGGGGAGGATTGCAGTGCGACAGTCGTGTCCAGTCATCCGTGACCGCAGCATGTTTTGAGAGGCATTCAGCGATAACCACTGGCACTGTCCATAACGCGGATGGACTCTATGTCGACCAAAAGAGTGGGGTTCCCTGTAGGTGGAGTTTCTGTAGGGAGGTTCCCTGTATACAGGACACCACAACAGCTAGAGGTCATCCACAACCTTTCACCTGGAGCGTAACACCCCAACAAACATTATGCATGCGTATCGCATGCGTATCGTATGCGTGAAAGTGTGCGTATCGCATGCGTGAAACGCATGCGATACGCATACGATTCTGTAACTTTTGTTTTGTGCGATACGCATGCGTTTTTTGCTCGGATATCGAGCGTGACACGCACCTCTAACGCAGGTCTACCGCATGCGTATCGCATGCGTATTCCATTCGTATTCCGGATTGTTTATGCTCTTTATAAAGCAGGTTTTTAGCTGCTCATATTTTCAGGCACTCTGACAACAACACTCACTCGAACCATGTAAGCAGAAACTCAAAAACAAATTGTTTCATCAAAATATTATGTTATTCAACAATTTTCAATTTTTATAAACGTTCACAATCTTAGTGAAAATGCGTAATTAAATTTAGATACACTTACTGGGGCGGGGATGTAGCTCAGTCGGTAGCGCGCTGGATTTGTATCCAGTTGGCCGCTCTCAGCGTGAGTTCGTCCCCACGTTCGGCGAGAGATTTATTTATCAGAGTCAACTTTGTGTGCAGACTCTCCTCGGTGTCCGAACACCCCCGTGTGTACACGCAAGCACAAGACCAAGTGCGCACGAAAAAGATCCTGTAATCCATGTCAGAGTTCGGTGTGTTATAGAAACACGAAAATACCCAGCATGTTTCCTCCGAAAACGGCGTATGGCTGCCTAAATGGCGGGGTAAAAAACCGGTCATACACGTAAAATTCCACTCGTGCAAAAAACACGAGTGTACACGGCGTAGCAGTTTCAGCCCACGAACGCAGAAGAAGAAGAAGAAGATACACTTACTTAGTTACAACTAAAATTATGAATCATATTCTACCTAGGCTTTACATTTTGAACTTGATGGCATTTTGACACATTTAACATTTTTGATTAGGACAAATATAATAAGAAACCCTTTGCGTATTAAAGAAATAGTCACATTTGTTTTAAAATACAAAACCATGTAATGCTGATCAATTAGTGATTTTGTTTGTTCGTTCATGGGCTGAAACTCCCACGGCTTTTACGTGTATGACCGTTTTTACCCCGCCATTTAGGCAGCCATACGCCGCTTTCGGAGGAAGCATGCTGGGTATTTTCGTGTTTCTATAACCCACCGAACTCTGACATGGATTACAGGATCTTTTTCGTGCGCACTTGGTCTTGTGCTTGCGTGTACACACGGGGGTGTTCGGACACCGAGGAGAGTCTGCACACAAAGGTAACTCTGAGAAATAAACCTCTCGCCGAACGTGTGGACGAACTCAGTCACGCTGACAGCGGCCAACTGGATACAAATCCAGCGCGCTACCGACTGAGCTACATTCCCGCCCCATCAATTAGTGATAATTATCAACACTCAAAATACAATTTGTATGCTGCGACTTTTCGGCTATCTCTGAATATATATGCAGCGAAAGGCAATGTGTTTTGTAAGGACTCCCAGTGCCGTGCTGACGTCCTCGGTGATCCATCACCAGGCATAAACAAGTGATGCGCCTTCCCTTCCTTCAAAAGATGAGACTCGATCTGCTTGGCTGCATTTGCTACCTCTCCTCTGCAGCCCAGGTCCAACAGAGTTTCCCTGAAACTGACAACAATTTATCAAATCATTAGTTAGTGTACATAGTCTGAAGCCACCTGAACACACGACAGCCATTTTCCTTCAGTTCTTCACTTATTTATACTATAGGTACATGTTTTTAATTTATTTACACTCATCCTCATGGTCCTGAAAAAGTGCCATGAAAGGCAGAAAATAAGAAATAGAAAGTCAAACAGAATGAGGCAGAGCGATGTTAAGATATCAAATAACCAAAGGGAAGTAATCGCTCAATGCATACGACATGTGTAATAGAGTAAGCGAGAGTTGTACGGAACCTTTTCTCCTGGCACCTGAGAGAATAACAACCATTGAAATGAACAAGCAACTTTCATCCTCAAACAAGAAGGGCAAAGCCCATACGACTCACATGCTTTACACATTTTTCCTACCAAAATACATGTGACCTTGACCCAAGGTCAAGGTCATCCAAGGTCATGCAACACAAAGCTGTTAATTCAAGACATAGGAAGTACAATGGTGCTTATTGGCTCTTTCTACCATGAGATATGTTCACTTTTAGTGGTTCACTACCTTATTTTGGTCACATTTCATAAGGGTCAAAGTGACCTTGACCTTGATTATATGTGACCAAATGTGTCTCATGATGAAAGCATAACATGTGCCCCACATAATTTTTAAGTTTGAAACAGTTATCTTCCATAGTTCAGGGTCAAGGTCACTTCAAAATATGTATACAATCCAACTTTGAAGAGCTCCTGTGACCTTGACCTTGAAGCAAGGTAAACCAAACTGGTATCAAAAGATGGGGCTTACTTTGCCCTATATATCATATATAGGTGAGGTATTCAATCTCAAAAACTTCAGAGAAAATGGGAAAAATGGGAAAAATAGCTGTTTTTTAGGCAACATTTATGGCCCCTGCGACCTTGACCTTGAAGCCAGGTCAAGATGCTATGTATGTTTTTTGGGGCCTTGTCATCATACACCATCTTGCCAAATTTGGTACTGGTAGACTGAATAGTGTCCAAGAAATATCCAACGTTAAAGTTTTCCGGACGGACGGACGGACGGACGTCCGGACGTCCGGACGTCCGGACGGACGGACGACTCGGGTGAGTACATAGACTCACTTTTGCTTCGCATGTGAGTCAAAAAGGATGATCACCGCAAGCTCATATGCTCATCATTCTCCAAGGCACTCCAACTAACACCTACGTACACAGTCATATACAAGAACCAGCTTTTATTCTCGACCGGACTTAGTCCTTAGATCAAGACTGGTTTTAATCAGAACAAATTCAATGTTCATTTCAATGCTTGTTATTCTCTCAGGTGCCAGGAGAAAAGGTTCCGTACAACTCTCGCTTACTCTATTACACATGTCGTATGCATTGAGCGATTACTTCCCTTTGGTTATTTGATAAGAAATAGAAAATAAGGAGCTCAATATTAGCTGATTCTTCAAAGCTTCCTTCACATACAAAGTAACACACACATGAATACAAACACAAAGCCTGTATTACAACATAAGATAAAAATCAGGGACACATAATTCAGAAAACTTCCATAACACAAACATTTAAACCAGGAATGATGACACAGAGTGCTTTCCAAGAGTGTTATTTGTGACTGATCATGCCAAAACATCTTGACAGTACAGGCAAATACTGTGAAACTTATCTTACGTCCGGACGGACGGACGACTCGGGTGAGTACATAGACTCACTTTTGCTTCGCATGTGAGTCAAAAATCAGGGACACAGAATTCAGAAAACGTCCATAACACAAACACCAGGAATGATGACACAAAGTGCTTTCCAAGAGTGTTATTTGTGACTGATCATGCCAAAACATCTTGACAGTACAGGCAAATACTGTGAAACTTATCTTACGGGCAGCTAATTGTACAGTGGAACCTTGTATTGAAGAAACTAGCTTTCCAAGTTTTCAGTTCACAATGTATTTATGTCTAAAAACAATTCCATTTAAAGATGGTTGCTCTCATAGGACGTGATCTGCTTTCAGTATATTTTTATTTTTGTGTTAATAGTCAAGATCTTTTGAAAGGTAGGTTCCATTGTACCCACAAACGAAACAAGTGTAAAACACAAACACTCACCAGTAATATTATTTGAGGTTGATTTGTGAAACTCTACAGCAAAGGAACACATGGAACGTAAGTGGCTGCCAGGGCTCTGAGTCTGACTTTCCTTGTTTCAGTGTCTCTCATTTGTGTTGACAGCATCGATTAGCAGCACCTTGATAAGCTACACAAAAGAAAAGAACATTGTCAATAAATAATATCCTTTTACATCAGTTGGTCTTTTTTACATGTAAGTTCACGGATAAATCTAAAGTGCATTTCAGAGCCGTGTTCATCCCAGACACAGAGGACAATCAGCCAGTTAAACCTGCATGAATTCAAAATATATGTGGGTCAATATGTTATGGCCAGAAAACAATGTTGGTCTCCGAAAACCTCCGAAAACCCCTAAAAACTCCATCTAGACTAACTAAATCTATCTTCAAAGTGAAGTATTGGACATGCCTGTAAAAAGTAAGCCTGACTCGTGCTACATGCACCCTTGTATTTGTGTTGAGAGCCGGATTATCGACGAAATCGATGCAACAATTTCAATGCAAGGGAGCTAGGTAACTATTGTTACTCAAAAGCACAAGTACTGATGACGTCATGTGATTAGTGCTTTCGCTCCTTCGTAAATCCTCGCACAAACACGAAAATAAAGCCATGAACTATGAAAGTTGCAAATATAAGTCATGATTGCAAACATTATGTAACAAAACACGATCTAAGGACAAATGTTCTTATTTCTGATGAGGTTTTCGGGGGTTTTCGGAGAGAAGTAGTACCGCAATTTTGTATCTACAGAAATTCCATGGGGTCAAAACTATGGACATTGAACATGCAGGCCTGGAGTCTGCATACCTGACCTATTATGACGGAGGCTGAAAATACTGTCAGACTCAGAGCACAGTTTAGGTTCATAAAACAAAACAAAAAAGGCATCCAATATTTGAAATGCCGAAGCTTTTTGTCGAATAACATTGGTGCACAACCACAACACTAACCAGGAATCAAGATAATATTTACAGTCAAGATTGAAAATCTTCTTAGGCCTGTAACTCTCAAGTCTGACTATCCTGCTGAAAGCCTGAATAGCTGAGAAAAAGAAAACAAAATCAAACATACCATAAGTGAAAGCCGCAGTCAACCCTTTTGCGGAACAGAAACAGAAAAGATCTCTCCACAGGGAAACATCATCAGGATGGTTGGCCATAACGTATGTACTGCAATCATAAACAGACACACTGTTACTCATTTAAAATCATAACTACTCACTTAGATACAGATACCTACAGACATCACCATTAAACACAGTCACATGCGTGCGCAAGTCAAAGGATTAGCCTGTGGTTTAAGCATGACATAGAGACTTCTGAGCTCTACATGTTCAGTCCAAAACACTGGTACTGAAGTAGGGACAACTGCATAAGAAGATGAAACCAAAGAGAAAAAAGCAAGCAAAAGCATTACTTACCTGTTCACAACAACGCATTGGTATGACCAGGTTAGCAGATAAACACAGCACTGGACCATTGTAAATGCAGGACTTGAAGTTCAATGGGTCCACTGAAAAAGAGATTGTGCACTTTGAAAAATCATAAACCTGGTATACTGGTAACCTTCGTGAAAACAATCCTCTCCCTGCATGAATTCAGTTAAATTGAGTTTAAATAATACTTGTCCTAACTAACATTTCTGATATGGAGTTTATCAATCACAGTCATTTTGAGTCAGAACTTCAACCCTGAAAATTACTGACTACAAAGACATTCATTGATTCAAATTTCAGCAAAATATATCATATTTTGGCTTGTATGTCATGTAACTCTGAAAAGTGAAAGCATAAATGTGACCCTCCACCACGAAATGAGTCGCATGTCACCTCGCGCGGTTCTGCGCTAGGCTTAATATAAGTCCGGGGAGTGTGTAGTAACAGTGTGAGGGTCACCTTAGTCACAGACTTATAACTCAAACAGTTTTTGCTCTTTTCTAAAACGGTTTTCACCACTGGATAGAGCATAAAAAACTCTTTAGGAAAATGTAAAAATATGAAAATCATGCAAAGGTGACATGCGACTCATTTCGTGGTGGAGGGTCACAAATTACTGAAGTTTCATTCACACACACACACACACACACACACACACACACACACACACACACACACACACACACACACATACACCCACAGTGACACATACACAGAAACACACACAAAAACATTCATCATCAAAGGAAGCCTTAATGAAGTTAATCATACCTTTGCAGAACAGAAACAGCCAAGATCAATTCCCAATAGGAAACATGGTCCGAATGGTCAGCCGCTGTGTACTGGAAACATAATAAGTGGCCACACTGTTACTTATTTTATATACATGTAACTCAGAATTACTCAGATAATTCCACAACTTACTAACATCACATAAAAAACACACACAAGCCACATTATGAGTCTGTATGGTTAAAGCATGGAATAGATTATAGAGGCAACAAAAAACCTAAGTACACATATACCTATATATATATATAGAATGACGTCAAGAGCGAGAATGCATAGAAATTACGTCATGAGCAAGGGAGATCATCCTTTACTCTGTGTGTGTCTCCACCGCCTACATTCCAACAAGGAATTTTGAAAGCAGGGAGCACACTAGAAGTAATGGAAGAGGTGGGGGGAGGGGGTAAGAATTAGATCTAGAAAGAACTCTTCACAGACGGCCTACTGGAGAATCAAACCCTTTCGGAGCCGATTGCAACACTGAACAAGAATAACCCGAGGAGAGTTCTACAACCTCAAAGGATTGAGAAGTCACCGAAGTGCATTTAAGGGCATTCTCATAGAGTGCTGAACCTGAAAAGGTCCGTTTTTGTTTAGCCAAGACTGCTACCGGTTTCGAGCTGAGAAGCTCTCATCAGGCAGTCTCTTGGCATAAAACAGAGAAGAACTCTCAAACTTCTATGCAAAAGAGAAAACCACATTTCTGCGGTAGGCCCTCTGCATAGACGAGAATCTTTCTGATACTTCAAAATTTCTTTTTCATACTCTTCACTGACAGTTGCAGGTGAATCAAAGAAAGATTCTCGTCTATGCAGAGGGCCTACCGCAGAAATGTGGTTTTCTCTTTTGCATAGAAGTTTGAGAGTTCTTCTCTGTTTTATGCCAAGAGACTGCCTGATGAGAGCTTCTCAGCTCGAAACCGGTAGCAGTCTTGGCTAAACAAAAACGGACCTTTTCAGGTTCAGCACTCTATGAGAATGCCCTTAAATGCACTTCGGTGACTTCTCAATCCTTTGAGGTTGTAGAACTCTCCTCGGGTTATTCTTGTTCAGTGTTGCAATCGGCTCCGAAAGGGTTTGATTCTCCAGTAGGCCGTCTGTGAAGAGTTCTTTCTAGATCTAATTCTTACCCCCTCCCCCCACCTCTTCCATTACCTCTAGTGTGCTCCCTGCTTTCAAAATTCCTTGTTGGAATGTAGGCGGTGGAGACACACACAGAGTAAAGGATGATCTCCCTTGCTCATGACGTAATTTCTATGCATTCTCGCTCTTGACGTCATTCTATATTTAACTTTTCTTGAAAAGTACAAGCGATCGAGTGCACATTTTGGCATTTTTAGCAGCGCTCTCATTATAAATTTATATATATATATATATATATATATATATATGCCGTTCTTCAGAAGTGTTCAAATTAGAACATAAAGCCCCCAAAACCATCAGATACACACATTTTTACACAAAAAAGTAACAGAAAGCCAGAGTGATCTTTGAAATTTAAAGTGCACACACAGCACAAAACACATACACTGTGTACATGAATAATAAAGAGGCAACTGACCTTTTCCAATTCAAGACAGCTGTGAGTGTGATGTTTCCATTGTGGGTGTCTCATCTCAAGGTGTGACATGTTACAACAGGATCCAGCTGGTATGCATCTGTAATAATTCAAATATCCTGCATACATCAGTATGCACTGTGCAACACAAACACATTTTATTTAAAACTCTAAGCATCGCTGTTTAAATTATAATTTGAGTCTTATGACACAGTAAAACACACACCACTAACTATATGCAGTGGAAAAAAACCCACAAAAAATACCATTGAAGCTCGATCAGTAAATGAAATGATTTCTTTTTTGCTTGTGCGCTGAATTCCAAAGAATTTGAACTTGAGTGTAAAGTTAAAAATAACATACTACTAGACCTATACTATTTTTCATTCTTGCTCTACTTCACATCAGTGAGCAAACTACTTTGAATTTGATCGACCAGTTTGGGTCACAAATAAGCAAACACACTTATGGCATTTCCAATACCCGGGAAAATAATATCTACTCGATTCTTAACTCGACTAGAACAGCAAAATACAATGCGCCCCATTCAATGCACATATTAACACTCAACTTAGAAGTTCAACTTCAACTTGTTCAAGGATAAAAAATAAAAAAAAACACCAAGAAATGTAGGTTGTTGGAAAGCTTGTTATTGACAAAACAATACATTCCAGTCACAGATATTTCGACCCAGCTGTCTTTTCAGTGCACAGATAAACAAATATTAATTCAACAGTAAAAGACTGACCCTTTCATTGTTTCAATTCGCATCACCAAACACTGACAGACTGAGGCTGATCGAAGGTCAACTTCACGAAACAATTAGATCTAACTTGGCTTAAAACGGCGCCTCTGCACATACCAAACCTTGATACGCGGTGCAGTGAACAGAATGCTTCGATACTATGCCTGCAAATACTTTCTTAAATAATGAAAACGTCAAAAATAGTGAAGAAACTTACCTGTCAAGCATTCTTGTCGTCCGCTGATTTGTGTTGACCGTTTATCGGAAATGCGGGCTTGTTAAGGAACGAAAACAGAGTTGTTTCCCCTCGTAATAGCAGACGACATTGTCACTGCAATGCTGCTTTTACACTGATTCTGTTCTTTAAACGCAGTTTTGACCTTTGTAAGTGTTCTCTCACACTGCATGCTACCTTTTAAATGCAGATCTATAGATTGTGAATTCTAGAGATAGTCATCTACAGGCAAAACCAGTCGTGAGATAAGATTTCGAAAAACCGGAAGTGAAGATGTCGGAGCAAAATGTTTCGAAAAGAAATTAGCGCTGATAAAATATAAACATGAGTTTGAGTTTTCTGTGGGATCATCATCGATTTTCTTTCATTTTTTTAACTGAGAATTTGGCTTTTCTTTAATTTAAAAAGATTCAGAGGGACTGTGAGCTAAAAGATTGCACAGGGCATCGTCGCCAACAGTAATGACGTCAAATCTTGGACCTAATATGGAGGTCCAAGGTCAAATGCAATATAGCGTCATAAAAAGCATGCGTATCGCATGCGAGACGAGTTACAAAATCGTATGCGTATCGCATGCGTTTTCACGCATGAAAGCATGTCGCATTCACGTATGCGATACGCACTCGACTCGAGTGCAGAAATCCGTGTTCGATTTTGTGCATGCGTGACGCGCTCGATTCGAGTGCAGAAATTCGTGCCGAGTGTTTTACGCATGCGATCCGAGGGTGCAATGTTTGCTGGGACGATGTTTTTAATCGAAGTGAAGTCCATCAGCCTCGGTTTATCCTCAGTCTCCAGTTCTTAAACAGGCAAAAAAACTTGCAAAATTCAAGTAACTGCATTCTAGCAGACGGTATTTCCAATGTTTAGCACAGAATCAACAAACTCTCCTTTCCCAAGGCAACGTCCATTGTATGCAATGTTGACTCGAAAAGAAGTTACCGGTCTGAAATATTTAGTCGTTGCCTTTTTTCTGAAACAAACCTTGTTCTCTTATTATCCACAGATTGACCACAGTCATCATACGCGAAATCTCTATCTGCAGCAGACGTCAGATTTTCGAACAATAAATAGACTACTACGTAAGCAAGCGTATTACGTGACGTCATATGAAACCTGGCATATTGACGAAATGCCAAACATCCGATTATCTCGTGTCTTCTCCGTGATACATGTCCGTGGGTATTTCAATGTTCGGTGATTTTCGTGGATACATGCGCAAGGGATATGTGCACTAAACCGTCGTCTGCAATAGGCAACATGGACCATTCTGGTAGTTGTTGCTGACAAAAACATGTTCAAAATATTATGTCAGAATAGCAATATAAACGCTATTGTGTTTTCAGCGTAGCAATAGCGTCCGATATTTAGACTCGAACAAGTATAATGCGACTCGTCTCCAACTCGCCGGCATAATAGGGGAAGGGCTCCTAATATGGACCGGCTCCTAATATGGACCACCTCTTGATCTGACAAACTAACGGCGCTAGAGCGCTAAAAACAATTTCATTCGCTGTATTCACCCTCTCTGGATAACTTGCACATGTCAAAACAGTTGCAGAAACACAAACCTCAAAACCGTTAGCCTTTTTCTCTTTTTTTCACTTTTGGTAGCGTTCACTCTAAATTTGACGCCTAAAACGGACTCGTTTCTGTCCACAGCCAAAGCTTTTATCACACAACAATTGCTATATATGACAGCTAAGACTGTATTTGTTACATTTTAGCAGTTTTTACCCCGAGTTTCTACTGCAAACAAAAAATAATAGTAAAATCTCAAAGTATGTGTGAGTCCCCTAATATGGACCACCTTCAGCAAATCGAAGAAAATAAAAGCTAAAGGCTATTTTCATTAATTGATTATGAAGCTTGCTGAAAATAACTTATAACTAGCCCTCAAGCTTTCAAAAAAATATATCAAATTGTCTTCTTTTTGTGGAAGTTGATAATTTCACTTATTTTCACTCTGTTTTTGATATGCTTCTTTAGTTTCCTGGTGTGCTTCAAATAATGCTCTCATCAACCCGAAACAGATAAATCTAAAGCATATTTGAATTAGTCTGATGTTGCACACCAAGTTGTATTATGTTATTTTGAAGTATAGGGGGCTTTTGACAGTGATCGTGAAGGCCGCTTCACTGGTCCATATTAGGAGCCTGGGCGCCTAATATGGACCCTTTGTGATTTTTTTTGTATTTAATTTTTGCTGAATGTCTATCAAAGCTATTTCACTCTGATTAGGCCTAACGGTTCACCTAAGAGAGAAGGACTACCAAACACAAAATGAAACTTCTTCGCAAAAAAACAAGCTAGTTATTAGCATGAAACAAAAAGTGGTCCATATTAGGAGCCCTTCCCCTACTTGTCTCGTCTAAATATCGGACCCTCGTGCTACGCTGAATACACAATAGCTGTTAATGTTACGCAGTTTTGGTCAGCTTTTGAGAAAATCCAGCTTATCACGTTCGTGTTTCTTTGTGCGTAATCGTGCTTCCTGTCTTAAAACTGCCTTACCTATGTGGTAATGTATTTCTGTTGGTCCCTGTTTGTCGTTGACCAACACAACTATGTCTCCCCCAAATGTTGCTGCTGTTTCTGTGCCGTATGCTTTCTTTGCTGACACTAGAGGGGTCACTCCCTCCACCCGCCCCCGACTCCAGAAAAAGGTCGGAGCTGCCTTACAAATGCGGAAATAGGAAGTAGTTTGGATGCCACTCTCTACGTGTCGCCTCACCCCCGCTCCCCCGGGCGGCGGTGTATAGGGGCAGGGCGGGGGGCAGTGTTGGTTGACCACACTGGTTTGAGCGGCGTCCAAACAGGGCCGGACGTGGCCCAGCAGTCAGTGTACATGGTGAACACTCCGGGCCCACGGGCTGGACCTCCTCCCCAGCCGCCCTTTTCTCATGCCCTCCATGCACACACTGACACACTTATACCAACCGGACACCATGCATGCAATAGCTTAACGCTCCTCTCTCATGCCCTCCATGCACACACTGACACACTTATACCAACCGGACACCATGCATGCAATAGCTTAACGCTCCTCTCTCATGCCCTCCATGCACACACTGACACACTTATACCCACCGGACACTATGCATGCAATAGCTTAACGCTCATCTCCCATGCCCTCCATGCACACACTGACACACTTATACCCACCGGACACTATGCATGCAATAGCTTAACGCTCCTCTCTCATGCCCTCCATGCACACACTGACACACTTATACCCACCGGACACTATGCAGGCAATAGCTTAACGCTCATCTCCCATGCCCTCCATGCACACACTGACACACTTATACCCACCGGACACTATGCAGGCAATAGCTTAACGCTCATCTCTCATGCCCTCCATGCACACACTGACACACTTATACCCACCGGACACTATGCAGGCAATAGCTTAACGCTCCTCTCTCATGCCCTCCATGCACACACTGACACACTTATACCCACCGGACACGATGCAGGCAATAGCTTAACGCTCATCTCTCATGCCCTCCATGCACACACTGACACACTTATACCCACCGGACACTATGCAGGCAATATAGCTTAACGCTCATCTCCCATGCCCTCCATGCACACACTGACACACTTATACCCACCGGACACTATGCAGGCAATAGCTTAACGCTCATCTTCCATGCCCTCCATGCACACACTGACACACTTATACCCACCGGACACTATGCAGGCAATAGCTTAACGCTCATCTCCCATGCCCTCCATGCACACACTGACACACTTATACCAGGCAATAGCTCAACGTTCAACTTACCAACACGCATAACACATTTTATCCCCGAGTACGCAGTACTAGGGTCCTGCAGACTTTAATTGTGTGTCTGTCTGTTCGTCTCGACTTAACAGCTTATTGCTGGGAAACTACTGGGCGCAGTTCGTTCAAAAGTTGATACACTAACTTGATAATAGGTCCGATTGATCGTATTAAAACTTCATAATGTTACCTGGGACCTAAATGCCCCAAAAAACACAAAAGCCACTCTTAACGGTGGGAGTTTTTGCGGTGGGAGGCTGGTCGCTTTGCGAACAGCCTGAACTAAAGGGCAGACTTGGGCGGCGAACACGTCACGCAGTGACGAGAAAAGCATGATTTCAGTGCAAGCCAGACAACGGGTGAGGAAATGGTCTCGGCAAAGAAATTACAATGCAGGGTTTGGTCTCGGTGAAAGAGAGACAGAGAGCACGAGAGAGTCTATGGCCAAAGACAAAGTGATCCGGGTTCGATTCATTTTGTGCACATGTGTTAGTGTTACTGTTTGTGTGTGTGTGTGTGTGTGTGTGTGTGTGTGTGTGTGTGAGTGTGTGTGTGTGTGTGTGTGTGCATGAGTCTGTACTCGTGTGTGTGTGTGTGTGTGTGTGTGTGTGTGTGTGTGTGTGTGTGTGTGTGTAGGAAAGAAAGAGAGAGAGGGAGGGAGTGAGGGAGAGAGAGAGTGTGTGTGTGTGTGTGTGTGTGTGTGTGTGTGTGTGTGTGTGTGTGTGTGTGTGTGTGAATGTCTGAAGAGTACTCGGGTCCAGCGCGAGCGTTTTTTATGCCAAACCTGGATTTGAGAGGAGTTATCTTCATGTTTCTGTTTTGTCTGTATACAAAGTTTCGTTAGGGATACAGCAAATACAGGCTCTCACTTTACAAAAAAAAGCTTAGAAACAGACAACATTTATGCAAGCATGAAAACAAAAATGTTGTCATTTTTTTGCAACTTTTCCATCTGTTTTTCCATATCTTTCATCTTACGATTAACGAATTGTGCGGGTACCTTATTACTTATGTTGGGATACTTCGAAGCCCTATATTTGGCATATTTTAATTGTTTACAGTAGTCATTTACGATGAGATGTTAACGTTTCGGACACTGCCTGGTATATTATAGGATCTTCTTGTATACACTCTTCAAAAAAAGTTAAGGATCGATTGAAAAAACGGATCTAATTATAAAATATTGCCAAAAACTTAAACATCGACATAATAATTAAAAGATTAATGTGTTTGAACAATGAGTCTTGACCTAGAATTTTGTTTGGCAGGCAGAGTTATTTCCCTTTGTGGGACTTCTCAAAAGCTTCTGCATTTTGGAAGAAAAAGGGTGTTTTTTATAGCCCCATGAAATTTGCGGAACGCATGCCAGAGCAAAAGGTTGTGATGCACGTGCTACAACAGGGTCCTGGTTATGAACATCGCTCACCAGCTTGTGTTTAAAGGTTGACACGCTGACACAATTATGCACAGTAGCAACATGCCCCCACGAAGAAAACTGAGCGATTTGGATAGAGGAAGGGCAATAGGATTGCTACAAGACGGTGTTGCTGCCAGGCAAGTGGCCCAGAGGCTTGCAGTGGCTCCCTCTGTCATCATCAGACTAAAACAGAGATTCCACGCAACTGGAAGAGTGCAGGAGCGACAACGTTCTGGTCGGCCCAGAGTCACCACACAAAGAGCGGATCGCTTCATTCAGAGGCAGACCATGCAACAAAGAATGGCTACGGCAAACAACATTAGGCAACGCCTACAAGCTACCACCAACACTGTTGTTAGTGGTCAGACGACCCGAAACCGCTTACACAACTTTGGCTTGCGTGCAAGGCGTCCACTGAGGAACAACCCTGACTGCTAATCACCGAGCAGCTCGCCGAGCCTGGTGCACTCAACATGTGAGGTGGCAACGTCAGCAGTGGGCTCAGGTGTCATTTGCAGATGAGTCCCGCTTTTGCTTGGAACCTGCTGATGGTCGCATCCGAGTGTGGAGGCGTCGCGGAGAGCGCTTCGCAGAAGGCGCTGTTCTGGAACGACAGCGTTTTGGCGGAGGCTCTGTGATGGTCTGGGGAGGGATCAGCACACGTCTAAGGACACCTCTGTACCATGTAGTGGGCAACTTGACCGGTGTCCGCTACCAGAATGAGATCCTGCAACCCCTGGTCGTTCCAGCCCTCCAAGCGATCGGCCCTCGTGCGATTCTTTAGGATGACAACGCACCTCCCCATCGCTCTGCAGCTGTAAACACCTTCATCCAGCAGGCCAGGGTCAACAGGATGCTGTGGCCAGCCAACAGCCCGGACCTGAACCCCATAGAGCACATGTGGGACGAGCTTTGTCGTCGGGTACAGCAACATCACCCTCCTCCTGCCAATCTGGGTCAACTGCTGCAATGGCTCCAGCAGGAGTGGAATGGAGTTCCCAGAGCATTCATATGCAACCTGATCCACTCCATGCGTCAACGATGTGTTGAATGCCTGGCACACAACGGAGGGCACACGCGTTATTGACACTGATTCACATTGTTGTGAATTCCATTTTCGAGGGTTGTCACGTTTGACACACTCTAGCTAAATTGTCGCTGCCGCGTTCGATCTTTGCTTTGTTTGTCATTACTCCTTGGTTGTTCAATTATATAATTTTAAAAAATGAAAGAATTCGGTCTTGTCTGTTTTGTGTGGCGTGCTTGTAAAAAAGTGATCCTTAACTTTTTTTGAAGAGTGTATATTCTTGTACTCTGTAACTATAAAACGTCTGGCATCTATCTACAAAGCGTGATTTTGGCTTCACGTTTTCTTTACCGGCTGTACACCGTGACAATTTTATCAAATTCTGTACACTTTCTCTTAGATAATTATGAGCTTTGCTTTTACCTCGAGATATCGGTATTGGCATTGTGTTCACGCACTGAAATACTGCATAGTTTGTCTTGAACGTGTAAGCAGGGGTGTCTCAATGTAGGAAGATGTGCCGCTAAAGGATCATGTTTTAAACGTTTTTATTTACAAGGTGGTCCAAAAAAAGGTCCCTATTTTCTCCTCTTCGTAAGTTATATTTAAAAATTGCATGAATAAAAAACCTGACATTGAAACGAATCGAAATAAAGATGAGATGTTCTTCTAACACTGTACTTTGGCGTGGCATCGTCTTTTGTTGTCTTGGGCAACGTAAGCCTCGTCAGAAGGTCATTATGGCGCATGACACCCATTGGTGTCAGTGACAGTCTGACATCGGCGCCTCGTGAACTGGATGCGTTAGTTGATACCATTTCCCGACCAAGGCCAAGAATAAGGAAAAACACAGGTCCAAAAGCTTGGTTGAGGTCAATTACACCCCACACCATCACGTTTTGTTCACCCCGCGCATTGTGTTCCATGATGCAGCAATCAACATAACACTCACCTCTTCTTCTCCACACTCTCACGAGCTCATTAACATGAGTAATGCAGCAAGGGTCATCATATCAGTGAAAAAAAGTGTTTTGTTTTTGCCACCAGTTCCAGTAATGTGATTCTGGGCCAATCACTGGCACTCCACGCCATATCTTCGAAGAAGGACTCTAGCTGGACAGCAGTTTTGGAGGTCTTGCTCAGTCAGTCTTCATCGCGCTGTCTTGCCACTGATGGGACTCTGGTGGTTTCCAATGATGCTCCCGGCACTGTCAGTGGCTGTATTGAATCGATCGTGAAGACGTTGTCGCAGGATCTGGAGATCTTGTCTAATTGAGGTACCGCGAGGTATTCCACTGCTTTGCGTAACTGCAGTACTTTTATTGTCAGCAAAACCTTGCTAAAGGTGATAGACTGTCAACATGTGCACGTTTAAAGCAGCTGCCACCGCCTCTGTGTCTGCCCCAGCTTCAAGTCGACTCGCTGCTCTCTGGCGTTTTGTTGGTGTCAATCTTGGCATCCTGGCTGTTTTAAAAGTAAGACCGACAGCAAGCGTGCCATGGTCTTTTTTGATTGCTAATGCATCAGTGAACACATATCACACACCAGCTTTCTCAGGCAAAGCTTGCACATGCTACAAGCGCACATCACGTTTTTCACGTGAAATCTGCTTGTCTCGTGCGTTGAGACAGTCGCAGCAAGGAAATAATTACACAACATCTTCACTGAGCATGCCAGCATAAAACGTTTGTGGTTTAATAATCCTAACTCTCAAATTCTTTGAGATTTGTTCAATCGAAAACTGCAGAATATTTTCGCGTTTCTTTTGTTGCTCGGTATATATAGTGTTAACCCGCCCCTGCATTTACTAGGTGTTGCTCGGGTCAACATTTCAGTGGAAGTGTTTACCATCAGACGGCGCGAGCCAAGACAGCACAGGTGCGTGGTGGCCACACCTCGCTCGCCTGTCGCCCTGTTTAACTGTCTTTAAACTGTCTATAGCTCTTTTAACTGTCTGTAGCTCTCTTTAACTATGTTACACTCTCTTTACCTGTGTTTACCCGTGTTTCACCGTGGTTACCTGTTTCACCGTGTTTACCTGTGTTTCACCGTGTTTACCTGTATTTACCTGTGTTTCACCGTGTTTACCTGTGTTTAACCGTGTTTACCTGTGTTTACCTGTCTTTAACCGTGTTTACCTGTGTTTCACCGTGTTTACCTGTCTTTAACCGTGTTTACCTGTGTTTCACCGTGTTTTTCTGTGTTTCCCTGTGTTTAACCGTGTTTACCTGTTTCACTGTGTTTACCTGTGTTTAACCGTGTTTACCTGTGTTTCACAGTGTTTACCTGTGTTTAACCGTGTTTACCTGTGTCTCACCGTGTTTACCTGTGTTTAACCGTGTTTACCTGTTTCACCGTGTTTACCTGTGTTTCACCGTGTTTACCTGTGTTTCACCGTGTTTACCTGTGTTTCACCGTGTTTAACCGTGTTTACCTGTGTTTCACCGTGTTTACCTGTGTTTACCTGTTTCACAGTGTTTACCCGTGTTTAACCGTGTTTACCTGTGTTTCACCGTGGTTACCTGTGTTTCACCGTGTTTACCTGTGTTTCACCGTGTTTACCTGTATTTACCTGTGTTTCACCGTGTTTACCTGTGTTTAACCGTGTTTACCTGTTTCACCGTGTTTAACCGTGTTTACCTGTGTTTCACCGTGTTTACCTGTGTTTCACCGTGTTTACCTGTGTTTAACCGTGTTTACCTGTTTCACTGTGTTTACCTGTGTTTCACAGTGTTTACCTGTGTTTAACCGTGTTTACCTGTGTCTCACCGTGTTTACCTGTGTTTCACCGTGTTTACCTGTGTTTCACCGTGTTTCACCGTGTTTACCTGTGTTTCACCGTGTTTCACCGTGTTTACCTGTGTTTCACCGTGTTTACCTGTGTTTCACCGTGTTTACCTGTGTTTCACTGTGTTTAACCGTGTTTACCTGTTTCACCGTGTTTAACCGTGTTTACCTGTGTTTCACCGTGTTTACCTGTGTTTCACCGTGTTTACCTGTGTTTCACCGTGTTTCACCGTGTTTACCTCTACTGCGCGGAGATTGACATCAAGCTGCCTGCAGCCGGCTAAATCCAGACAAAGTGAAAGAATCGAGGATCCTTACAACACGTCCAACAGACAAATACCTAACCAGCTTATACGAGGGGATCACAGATTCCAGACGAATGATGTATCTGTGGGACGAACCACTCGTTGCCACAGAGATATGTAAACCTGCGCTTAGGAATTTTTTTATCGAACAAAATGGTTCACACAAACTAGACACATTAGAGAAAGAGAGAGAGAGAGAGAGAGAGAGAGAGAGAGAGAGAGAGAGAGAGAGAGAGAGAGAGATTGGATTGAACTGTTTAATCACATAGGCCATTGCCCCTTATGATGGGGGTGACCATACCATACAATTCATGTTATTATGAACCTTTTGGCGAAAAATTATAAAAAATGCTTTTTACAAATAAACTGAATACTTTCGAACAGTGTCTTCATTCACAGATGCCATAAGAAGAGTGAGCTTACGGAAGTTTTGCATTCTATAATACTGACGTCAAATAAACTGACGTCGCAAATCATCAAATACAGGACAACAAAACACTAAATGGATCTCATCTTTCTTACTTTTGAGAGAGAGAGAGAGAGAGAGAGAGAGAGAGAGAGAGAGAGAGAGAGAGAGAGAGAGAGACAGACAGACAGAGAGAGAGAGAGAGCAAGAGAGAGAGAGAGACAGAGAGAGAGAGACAGAGAGAGAGAGAGAGAGAATGATGATGATGATGATGATGATGATGATGATGATGATGATGATGATGATGATGATGATGATGATGGTAGATTTTTATTTTACACGAATAGAGGTTTAAGGCTACGCCTTTTCTTGCAACCTGTCCTTACATCTAATACAACATTCTAATAAAATGATTAACAAGTACAACAAACGGACAATTAAAGGCACAGTAAGCCTCCCGTAAACCATCACAGATACTGTCAGGCTTTTACACACAGTACAAACACCCTTCCATTTGAACGCTCACCAAACGGGAACATCCTAGGTGCCCTACGTAAAGAGCGAGCAATATTTAAAGAATTTATTTTGCGTGGTTTATCTTACCCCTGAGCCATCGTGAACCCGTGTGATCCAGTTTCCCTGTTTCACAATGCAGTCGTCAGTTTGTAATTTGAATGGGGCTCGCTTTGAGCTTATCTGCAATAGCACGTTATGTACCTCTGACTTTTCACGAAACAAACGAATGTGATTCATAAGAACTCTAGCGATGGCTTTTGACTGCATATAAACCGCCGTCTGCTACGAAAATCACGACCTTGCGTGACCCTGCTTTCGGGCTTTTCAAACTTTCAAAACTTCGAATTGTACTGATCTTGTCTTGATGAAAAAAGAATTCTTTTATGATTTAAGAATGTTTGTGTAACAAGCTGAGAATTTATTATTTAGATTTTAAAAGTTAGGTCTAGCGCCAAAACGCACCACGGTGCGAATCATTCTGATAATCATCGCTCCACGACTATCGCCAGTTGAAGGGAAGTAACTCATTTTTGACCTGAGTTCAGGATGGGTCCGATTGAGATTATTTCTTTGAAAATTGCTCGCTCTTTACGTAGGGCACCTAGGATGTTCCCGTTCGGTGAGTGTTCAAATGGAAGGGTGTTTGTACTGTGTGTAAAAGCCTGACAGTATCTGTGATGGTTTACGGGAGGCTTACTGTCCGTGCGTGATTTCCGGTATCATAACAGCCGTCCAACATCAAAACGAGGCGCCATTGTTGTAGTAAACAAAGTTCACGAAAATAAATTCTTTGAAAATTTCTCACGCTCGACAGAAAGCAGCCAGGATGTTCCCGTTCGGTGAGCGTTCAAATGGAAGTATGCTTGTACTGTATGTAGACGCTCGGGGAGCTCTGTGATGGTTTACGGGAGGCTTACTGTGCCTTTAAGCAAACACCACAATGACAAAATAAGCAAGTTACCCAAGTAAACAAAAGAAAAAATAATAAGCAAAAAAACATACAAATCGAAAATGAAAAAGAGAGAGAGAGAGAGACGGTTTCTTTCACGAATGTTCAAAGTACCAACATGAAATGCCGGCCTGGATTCGAACCCGTTACCCTAGGATCACAAGTCCAGTGCTCTACCACCTGAGCTACCCGAGCCCCCATTTCCTTGTCAATATCCACTTGGCCAAAACATGATTGCGACAAATTTCGCACCAAAATTATTGCATTAATTCCTGTGTCATTTCATTCAAACTTTCTATGCCAGTTAAGGCCGTTCACTTGACTTTCTGGAGCCCCTTTCGGATTAAAGATTTCTTTTACATGGATCACGTGATCGCCGCTTAAATAAGGGTACCCTCAAAATCGACCGGACAAAAACGGAAGGGACCAATCAAAAATCGACGAAAAATCAAAATAGGCAAAACTTTGCAACTTTTACATACGAAATGAAAGTCAAATCAATTATCTATCCAGAACATCTGTTTGTTTAGCTAGATTGCGTATTTCATGCGCTATGCTATTCCTACTGAAGCAGGTGTCGATCGCATGAGCGGTTTTTGCGTCAATGTTGAGGGGTATTGTGACAAAAAGCGCCGTATTTCAGCAATAACGTGGTGGATTGCTTTGAAACTTTCAAAATACTTCGGCAGTACCTGTATCAATCATTTGTCTGTAGACATGCGACGTCATGATGTTTTTGGACACAAGCTAAAGTGAACAATCCTATGACGGGTTTAAACACTTTTCCCGGAACATTACGTTACATCTGAACAAACACCTGTAACAATTCAATATCATGTTGGCAAAATATTCTGAAAGTTTCAAAGCAATCCACCTAGTCATTGTTGAAATACAGCGCTTTTTGTCAAAATGCCCCTCAAAATGTACACAAAAACTCCCATTTCTGACGGCTTATGCGATCGACACCTGCATCAGAGCATAGCGCACGAAATACGCAAGCCAACTAAACAAATTAACATGTTCTAGGTAAATCATTGATTTAACTTTCATCTCATCCTGTAAAAGAAATCTTTAATCCGAAAGGTGATCCAGAAAGTCAAGTGAACGGCCTTAACAGGCATAGAAAGTTTGAATGAAATGACACGGGAATTAATGCTTTAATTTTGGTGCGACATTTGTCGCAATCATTGTTTGGCCAAGTTTAGAACAAGTGCGTTTTATACCTTTTGCTCTCCCTTTCTGGATTCGACATCATTACACATTACAACAGCCCAAAAAGACATAATCTTTTTTGATGCTAGTTATTTAGATTATCCCCCAGGTGAATGATCTTACAACTTCCTATTATACTTCATGGGCTCTGTCGACGCACGGTTTTTCCCTGTATGTAATAAGCCGGCCATATGCATAGGGCGTCGTCGTCCCGAACTAAATCTTCAAGTTCTGGGTGGGGAAATCCTTTTGTGAAATGACGTCAGGTCCTTTCGGCGATTGGTCAATGCATTTCGGAACTGGAGTGCCAACATAATGTGAGTCACACTTGAAATTAGTACTATTTGAGTTTGGTTTCCAAACTGATATGAACTGAAAGAGGCTAGTTTTAGGCTACAATAGTACAGAGGCGACGAAAAGAAAATGCAGAAAAAGGAGAGGAAAAGGAAAGAAACTTGGCTGTGTTTGCAGAAAGCGGGAACCTGTTGTTGTCAACATTCCCACTCTTCACAATCACAGACTGAGGAAAAAAAAGCTGCAAACTTATATTGACATGTCTGGCTGACATTGCTTGCTGTGTAATACCAGGTTTACAAGACACAAAACATTAACATTGAAATGCGAGCGAAAGCGAGCTTTTCAATATTTGAAAAAGCAAAGAGTTGTATACCAGGTATCGCACAACAAGCCATGAAGGGGAAGGTTGCCTAATATAAACCGGCTCCTAATATCGACCACCTCCTGTTCTGACAAACTAACGGTGCTAGAGCGCTCAAAACAATTTTATTTCTGTATTTACCCTCTCTGGATAACTTGTCCATGTCAAAACTGTTGCAGAAACCCAAAGTAAAAAATCGTTAGGCTTTTCTTCTTTTTTGGAACGTTTAGCAGCGTTCACTCTAAAGTTGACGCTTTAAACGGACTAGTTCCTTCCACAGCCAAAACTGTTATCACACAAACATTGCTATAATGACAGCTAAGACTGTATTTGTTACATTTTAGCAGTGTTGACCCCGAGTTTCTACTGCAAACAAAATAACAATAGCAAAATGTTAGGGTGTACTCTTCAAAAAAAGTTAAGGACCGGTCACAAACAGTTTATAATCTTTAAAATATTCGCCACAAATCAAGGGTTTGGCCATTTGATCACTTTTTTAATTACCAAAAGGGCAGTGGGTCTTGCTCTAGGAACATTTTTCGCAAGCAGCGTTACTGTGTCGTGCTAAACAGGCGGGAAAAGGGTTTTTTCTTTACTGTGTGGTGCTAAACAGGCGGGAAAAGGGGGTTTTCTTTACTGTGTCATGCTAAACAGGCGGGAAAAGGGGGTTTTCTTTACTGTGTCGGGCTAAACAGGCGCGAAAAGGGAGTTTTCTTTACTGTGTCGTGCTAAACAGGCGGGAAAAGGGGGTTTTCTATACTGTGTCGTGCTAAACAGGCGGGAAAAGGGGGTTTCTATACTGTGTCGTGCTAAACAGGCGGGAAAAGGGGGGTTTATATTCTGTGTCATGCTAAACAGGCGGGAAAAGGGGGTTTTGTATACTGTGTCGTGCTAAACAGGCGGGAAAAGGGGGTTTTCTATACTGTGTCGCGCTAAACAGGCGGGAAAAGGGGGTTTTCTATACTGTGTCGTGCTAAACAGGCGGGAAAAGGGGGTTTTCTTTACTGTGTCATGCTAAACAGGCGGGAAAAGGGTTTTTTCTTTACTGTGTCGTGCTAAACAGGCGGGAAAAGGGGTTTTTCTATACTGTGTCGTGCTAAACAGGCGGGAAAAGGGGTTTTTCTTTACTGTGTCGTGCTAAACAGGCGGGAAAAGGGGTTTTTCTTTACTGTGACGTGCTAAACAGGCGGGAAAAGGGGGTTTTCTTTACTGTGTCGTGCTAAACAGGCGGGAAAAGGGGTTTTTCTTTACTGTGTCGTGCTAAACAGGCGGGAAAAGGGGTTTTTCTTGACTGTGTCGTGCTAAACAGGCGGGAAAAGGGGTTTTTCTTTACTGTGTCGTGCTAAACAGGTGGGAAAAGGGGTTTTTCTTTACTGTGTCGTGCTAAACAGGCGGGAAAAGGGGGTTTTCTTTACTGTGTCGTGCAAAACAGGCGGGAAAAGGGGGTTTTCTTTAAAAAAGGGGGCAGTTTTCAAAGTCCTATGAAATTGGTGCAAGACATGCCAGGACAAAAACCAGCAATGCACGCGCAACAACAGGGTTCCAGCCACAAAATGTGCTCACACATTCGTTTTTTTAAAATGACACACTGACAATATAATGTAATTAAACAATATGCCCCTATCACGAAAACGGAGCGACTTGCATAAGGCAAGGGCAGTTTGATGGCTACAAGATGTTGTTTCTGCCAGGCAAGTAATTCAGAGTGTTGCAGTGTATCACTTCAACATCATCGGACTGAAGGAATGGCTTCAAGCAATTGGCAAAGTACAGTTACGACAATGGTCGACCTACAGTCACCACAGCAATGAAGGATCGCCTCATCCAAATGAAGGTCATGCAGCGAAAAACGGTTACTGAAAACGCAGCAGGTATCGACCATGAGCTGCCACCACACACTGTTGTCAGTAATCAAAGTGTTACAAAATGCTTACACGCTTTCAACTTAAGTGAAAGACGCCCAGTCCGCAAAACATTGACTGCAAACCACCCAGCTGCCCACCGAGCCTGGTGCACTCAACATGTGAGGTGGTTACGTCATCGTAGGGCTCAGTTCTTGTTAACAGATGGGTCCCGCCTCTTCTTGGATCCTCCTGATGGACACATTAGAGTCTGGAGGCGTCGTAGAGAGCGCTTTGCAGATGGTGCTGTTCGTCATAAAAAAAAATTAGGCAGATGCGTTTGAGGGCAGATCTTTCTGATGAGGCCGTTTATCGTAAAACTGAAAAGGCCATTTATTCCCCTACCTTATTCAGAAAAAAATATTTTGAGTTTACATGATGCAGTGTCGATACAGTGGAACCTACAACACAGACACCCCCAAAATCAAATTCGTAAAATCAAGGTTCACACGTTAAAATTGACCCCAAAAATCAGAACTGCAAAAACAAAACATGTTCTGCACGTCAGTAAAAAGAACAATCAAATCTGCATCCAAATAGGTCAGTTTTGTTCACATATCTTGACTAACAATGACATTATGGCATGCTGAATGGTGTAGGTGTCATTCCTCTGAGAAGCCGTAAAAGGCGGTTTTTGAAGCCGTTTTAGTGGGCAATGAGACAAAAACCGGTACGTTTCAGTAACTCCTCAACGCATTGCCTTCAAACTTTTGGTGATTTGTGCTAACACATGTCGTAAAGTGCATACGGAATTTTAAGTCATTTGAGAGATTAGGTCTGCTGTTATTTGACATGCCAGAAAGTTCTTAAATTGACGGTAGGTCTTTGCTGACTCATCTAAAAAAAAATGTTGTTATCTTAAAGAACAATAACAGATTTAACAATTTAAGAAGTTGACTCATTCAGAGCGCTGAGCACAAAATAATGTCGGCCTACGACAAAGCTCACTGCTTACTGCTGAGCAAAGCTCACTGCTGACACGCTTAACTGATCATGGCTCTTGAAAGAGCATTTTCCAAGAATTATTGTGTGCGTTTAAACAAGTGCGCCGTGAACAGCTATAGTTGAAAATGTATTAAATCTAAGGGTAAATTGAAGCTTTAATTTTTCTTAATGCATGCTAATTTTTTTAATTTTTTTCTGTTCAATCGGACAGCTAGGGTACATCTTTATTTTTAAAACTCTTTCTGGCATGTCGCATTACAGCAGAACTAATATCTCAAATGACGTTTGTAGTTTACGACATGTGTTAGCACAAATCACTGAAAGTTTGAAGACAATGCCTTCACGAGTTACTCAAATGTACCATTTGTTGTCTCATTACCCGCTAAAAAGGCTTCAAAAAGTGCCTTTTATGCCTTCTGAAAGGATTGACACCTACACCATTCAGCATGCCATAGCGTCCATGTTAGACAAGATATCTGAACAAAACTTACTGCTTTGGGTGCAGGTTTGATTGTTCTGTGCAATGACATGCTAAACATGTTTCGGTTTAGTTGTTCTGATTTTTTTCGATGTTAACGCGGGAACCTTGATTTGGCGAATTTGATTTGGGGGGTATCTGTATTGTAGGTTCCACTGTATAGACACTACATCATGTAAACTCAATCAGTTTTCTGAATAAGGTAGGGTAATGAATGGCCTTTGCAGTCATATACTTGGTTTTACAATCAACACCCTCATCAGAAAGATCTGCCATCAAAAGCATCTGCCTAGTTTTTTATGACGGGTAGTATGGAAAGAAATCGTAGGACATATCACTACCGATTAGTGGGATATTAACTAGTGATCGCTGCCAGGATAAGATTTTGCAGTTTTTCGTTGGGAAAAATACTACTCTTGTGAATTTGAAATCAGAGGGTTGTCTTGAGTAACAAGCTCTAGCGGTTTTTTGGCTGGCATTTTTCACGTGACATTTTCTGGATACAGTCCTCAGTTCTTCAACAAAACAATACAAAAAAATTAAGTCATTTAACCTTGTCATTTCTGTATGGAATGCGTTTAAAAAAAGTGGTTCTTAACTTTTTTTGAAAGGTATTGACTAAGAAGCTTGCGGAAAACAACCTATAACTAGCCCTGGATCTTTCTCTAAAATATAACAAATGAAATTTAAGTTGAGGAGTTTAGTTACAGGTCCCAAGACCGATCCCACTTTATTTTGAGTCCACTGGCCTAGTCCACCTTTCTTGTCATGATAGATTTGCTATCAAGGGTCAAGGCCACTTCTCAAAATGGGACGCTACAACACTGACAAGTTTTTGCGAAGCAGAAGCAGTAAACGGAGAGGGCACAAATGTGACTCTCCAATTGCTGCGATACAAATGATGATGTTGTATTTTTAGGGTGATACATGGTCGGTGAGGCAGAAGCAGTAAACGGAGAGGGCACAAATGTGACTTTTCAATTGCTGTGAAAGCTGAAACAAAACATTGTGTTGGCTATGAATATGTCCATTACAAGTGTTTGGCTATTCAGGACGTGTAGATAATGTATATTATGAATAACTGCTTGGCATGGATGGGTCCAGCATGGATGAAGTAATCGGAGAGGGCATAAAGGTGACTCTCCAGTTGCTATGAAACAAACCAATTTTCTTTGTCAATTGGCATGGCCATGTACAGGTTAGTGACTTGCTAGACATATGATATGTATATTTGGCATGGATGCGTAAAGCAAGAGAAAGCGGAGAGGGCACAAATGTGACTCCCCAGTTGCTGATAACAACTAATTTTTAAAATGTGATAAATCCCTTTTTTTACATTTAGTCAAGTTTTGACTAAATGTTTTAACATAGAGGGGGAATCGAGACGAGGGTCGTGGTGTATGTGTGTGTGTGTGTATGTGTGTGTGTGTGTTGTGTGTGTATGTGTGTGTGTGTGTCTGTGCGTGTGTGGGTGTAGAGCGATTCAGACCAAACTACTGGACCGATCTTTATGAAATTTTACATGAGAGTTCCTGGGAATGATAACCCCGGACGTTTTTTTCCTTTTTTTCGATAAATACCTTTGATGACGTCATATCCGGCTTTTTGTAAAAGTTGAGGCGGCACTGTCACACCCTCATTTTTCAATCAAATTGATTGAAATTTTGGCCAAGTAATCTTCGACGAAGGCCGGACTTCGGTATTGCATTTCAGCTTGGTGGCTTAAACATTAATTAATGACTTTGGTCATTAAAAATCTAAAAATTGTAAAAAAAATTATTTTTTTATAAAACGATCCAAATTTACGTTCATCTTATTTTTCATCATTTTCTGATTCCAAAAACATATAGATATGATATGTTTGGATTAAAAACACGCTCAGAAAGTTAAAACGAAGAGAGGTACAGAAAAGCAACTACTACCCCGCTCTTCTTGTCAATTTCACTGCCTTTGCCACGAGCGGTGGACTGACGATGCTACGAGTATACGGTCTTGCTGAAAAATTGCATTGCGTTCAGTTTCATTCTGTGAGTTCGACAGCTTGACTTAAATGTTGTATTTTCGCCTTACGCGACTTGTTTTCTTTTCCATTTATATGTACAGAACGAGTAAACTACGGTAGGTCGACGGGCCCCCATTTCATGGAGTTGTTGTTCGGTTTAAAATTCTTGGTCTGCTAAAACTGTTTTCTTTTCGTGGCGGTACCTCTCTGCGATGACACCTG
Organism: Littorina saxatilis; assembly: GCF_037325665.1. Classification (NCBI taxonomy): domain Eukaryota; kingdom Metazoa; phylum Mollusca; class Gastropoda; order Littorinimorpha; family Littorinidae; genus Littorina; species Littorina saxatilis. The sequence goes on along the minus strand of NC_090260.1, from coordinate 35,239,164 downwards.
AGAAGGTATCATTACAGACAGGTTTATGGCGATTTTACCGCCACATTGTGGAGATTGGTTATATGGAAGTAAAAATTTGTTGTCGGTCTCCGCCACAAGTTGCGGAAAAGTATTGAAACAAATTTGGAAAAAAGAACATATAACGTGGATGCATACAAATATATGGTATGCAAAAGTCGCTGAAATAAAATTCAGCGGCACGAACAACAACTCCAGGTGTGGGCTACATGATGTGTGTGATAGCGTGAGGAGTGTGAACAATATGTTGACGTGTGTTAAAACATCATGTACATTGCCAACCCAAACTTTGAAACGTAAATGACTTTATGACATCATAAATAGTCTTCTTTTCGTGGAAGTTGATCATTTCATTTTTTTTCTTTTCTGCTACGTTTCTTTAGTTTCCTGTTGCGGGTATATAGCTCAGTTGGTAGCGCGCTGGATTTGTATTCAGTTGGCCGCTGTCAGCGTGAGTTCGATCCCAGGTTCGGCGGAAATTTATTTCACAGAGTCAACTTTGTGTGCAGACTCTCTTCGGTGTCCGAACCTCCCCCCGTGTACACTACATTGGGTGTGCACGTTAAAGATCCCACGATTGACAAAGGGGTCTTTCCTGGCAAAATTGCTTAGGCACAGTTAATAATTGTCTACCTATACCCGTGTGACTTGGAATAATAGGCCGTGAAAGGTAAATATGCGCCGAAATGGCTGCAATCTACTGGCCGTATAAAATTTCATCTCACACGGCATCACTGCAGAGCGCCTAGAACTGTACCCACGGAATATGCGCGATATAAGACTCATTGATTGATTGATTGATTGTTGTGCTTCAAATAACGTTCTCGTCAAACTGTGACGAATGGAATTCGTGTATCGACTCCCTCTCTCATATTAATCGAGACTTCACTAGTTGCGTACACAAAACGAGGTTAAATGACTGAGACTACGTCATGACGACACTGGATACATATGACGTCAACGCTCGCGCCATTAGTCCAAAACTAGTGCAGCGTACAAGACAAGAATTTGTTTATCTTCATGGAAAGAAATTTAAAGAAGAGAGCAAAAGGAAACAGCGTGCACTGGTATATTAATTCGTGAATATGAACTGTACATATATTCAGTTGAGGTTGCTAGGATGCAATGCTCTGACCGTTTCATTGACTCCAAGATGGCAGCAATCAACGAAGCCACATAGATTGCACTAGCATATGTTTCACCTTCCGTGGACGGATTTCCACATTTTTGCGATCTCCAAAGGTCCACTAACCGAAGGTAAAACACGCTAATACATTTTAACATTATTGATTCACAGGAAAACACAGGTATTGTTCATTTTCCATGTGTTTGTGTCAGTCTGTGAACTCTTGTTTCTGTGTTTGTTTTAGAGAAACAAATTGAATGATATCGATGGAAATCATACTTGATAATAACAGATATTGCACGTGTGTGTTGCAGAAGGTGCAAGTGTACAGGGGTGTACAATGCTTGTGTAAATGATGTCGTGTGAACACTGTGGGAAGGGCAACGTCAGCGGTAACCACGGAAGGAACCACCAACGTCCCCAAGTGTCACCCAGATCGAGTTTATCATGATGAGTAGACTACTTTATATTTTGTGAACATTAACACACCATCACGTCTTCATTTGTGTAAACCGAAATACATTTTCAACGAGAAGAAGAAGTACGTTCCGCGCTTCGATATCAAACGTCTACGCAACAAGAAGAAGAAAGACAATGTTGTTACGTGTGTGTGAAATCACACCAGCGAAATCATAATCTATAAAACTTTCATTTGAAGATTCTAAGAGAAAGGGATTGATGTCTGCAAGAATGATCACGTGCATGTTTTTGAAAGTACAGAATTATTAAATTTCTTATTACTTCTTTGCACTTGTCTCTGTTAAACACTGATCAGCCCTAGAACGAGAAGCAGACGTCACAATGGGGGCTCGAGTCACGGGATATTGAATCAACGTTTTACTTTCGATCCAGCCGTTCCAAATTTTTCTCGTTTCAAAATTGCTGTAGGTTTCCTGCATGTCGATTTGTATTGTATATATGTTCGTACTTCATCGCCATCGTCTCATCATATAATTTTATTTATTTACCTTTAGTTATATTACTTATCACAGATCTATAACTCAACGTGTGCCCTATCACACGGTAAAATAAAAACTGGAAGTGTTGTCAGCTGAAACGACACGTTAAAAAATCAATATTTAGCGAGACCACTTTTGATTTGTTAGCTCCCAATTTTATTTGTGGTGTTCCAATTCATCAGTGTGATAGTATTCTTGCACGTACTATCGGAACCATCATTCCCCTTAGTTTGTTCTAAATTACGCGGGAGGTTGGTGGGAGTCAGGTACCTAAGAGGTAAGGATTTAATACCTGTATTTCCCTGTGAAGCCCTATATAATCGACTTGTGGATATCAGTCGTATTAGGGTCATTCCAAAAAGCTGGCACAAAATGTGGGACAACAGAGAAAAAAAAAAGTGTTGTAAATAAAAAATTCTTGCATTGCATATGGAAGAGGAGTGTATGAGTGACAATAAAATTCTAGTTTGAAGATAAGTTACAGCTTGATGCCCACATGGGAGGCAGTTGAATTTGTGTCGTCAGCAAAATGTCTATTGTAACATGGAAACCAAATGACAATGAATTAACAACAAAATGACTGTTTCAAATTGCCAAAATTACTTTATTCTTTTTAACATTGACAAAATAACAGCAAACAAACTGAAATAAGTGAAAATACAACATACATGTATATACATCTGAGTACATTATCATGACCTTGAATCTTTACTTATTTGACATAGAAAACTTTTTTCTTTAAGTTTTTCTCTCAGTATAATGAATCACAAGAGAACACAATCATGTTGCATAATAATATGATTCTTTGAATAGAAGAACCCAGGTCAATTAAAAAAGAGGGAGAAGCAAATATAGCCTTTTATACTATGTCTTTAAAAAAAAGTATGTCTATCGTAACATGGAAACCAAAAACAAAGAATCGATTCTCTAACAGCTACCTTCTGATAAGTTACACTCCAATTTTAAACTAGCATACTTTCTATTCAATAGGGTTTTTTTTTACATTTACATTCAGATCCGAAAGCATCTGGTATAGCTTTACCAGCACCACCCTTGCTCCAAGGCCGTGGAATTTTATTTGGAAAACTAGTCAAAGCGAAATGAAATTCCACGACCTGGGAGCAAGGTTGGTGCTGGAACTGTCTTCACAATGTCATTAGCAGTGATCCATGCAGAGTCCGCCCAAGTGTAGTTTTTCTCATTTCCCTTTTCCTTGTCCAGGTAAGTCACTTTCAGCTCTTCGCCGTCAACCTCGGTCACCTTCGCATAAAAACGCACTGTGCGGTTTCTCCCCCCAACAGCCACCAAGCAGAAATCTCCAACGGATGGAGGGGCTTTAGTGTGGGGCTCATCAATGTGGGCAGGGTGGGGCTCATCAGGGTGGGGCTCATCGGGGTGGGGCTCATCAGGGTGGGGCTCATCGGGGTGGGGCTCATCAGGGTGGGGCTCATCAGGGTGGGCAGGGTGGGGCTCATCAGTGTCGTCAGGTGCTTGCTGGTTGATTATGCGGCCATTGGCTGGTTTGAGAGTTTTCGTGGTCCATTGGCCCACGACCCAGTAGTGCACAGAAGTGAAAACATTGTCTTCCAGTTAGGCAAGACAGTCAGTTCAATATTTTCAATAAAAATTATGTTTTTAAATTTAGAAATGGAAATATGCATGTTTAAATTAATTAGTGAATACAAGAAGAAGTCATACAACTAGCTAAAACAGTCAGCACGTTACTTTGAGGAAATGTCAAATGATCGTAACCAGAAACCAGTAGTGCACAGAAGAAGTGAAAACATTGTCTTCCAGTTACGCGAGACTTCCGGTGAAACGCTCATTGAAAACAAGTGAATATCAATTGACAGGGCTAAAAAAACCATGCAAGTTATTTCATCAAAACTGCACATTTAACAGCCAGACCTTTCCTTAAGCGTTTTAAATGTGAGAAAATCGTAAAGTGGTCATAATCTGGAGTCTTTCGTAACAAGAAAACGTGTTGTCAAAAACTAAAATGGCGACCTTGTTTCCAGTTACGATACACGGAGGAGCAAAGAATTTCGGCTAAAAAAAAATGCAAACGACACCCATCAATCCTAAAAATGGCTTTCCGAATTTATTTCAACATCAAACAATAATTTCGTAGCAAGCAATTTCAAGAGAAGTTGTTTACATGTTCAAATTCAAAGGAAAATCAGTGTCAAGGGTGAATCAACATTCCAAGACTCGGGACAAGAGACATTTTCGAAGTCAATTGGAGAACTTCACATGGTGAATTTGCGAAGATTTAGACATTGAAGGCATTAAAAATTAGCCTGTAATCCTAAATAAAGCATCAATGAAATCATAACACAAAAGAACTTACCGTATTTGCCTGTTAAGTTCTGCTAAACAGAAAGCGTTGTCTTTCGTAACAAAGGAACACAACCAGAACCGAAAGCCCACCACTTGAAACACGCGGCTAATTCCTCATTCGCAGTTACAAACTACACTCTAGTATCCTTCCGCATCAAAATGTGTACGTGAAACACACAAAATAGTTCGTCTTTTCTCGTTCTACAGTGAGATTTTGCCTTTGATTACAAGTCTTTCGTAACTAGCAAATCCGGAAGCGATTTGTGTAAACAAAGTTTATGCTTGCTAAACTTCTCTTTCCGAAAAAACAACAAGAAAACAGTGCATGTGTTGTGATGGAAAAATACCCACTTTACGATATAACGTCACAACAATGTATTCCTACGCGAGGTTGCAAGAGCTGAATGAATAGTTCGTTGAGTGCAGATTTGGAAACCACACGTTACGATAGACTGGTTTTCAAAGTCCAGCTAATATTATAAAAATTATAAAACACATACATTTTCTAAATTTACAACATAATTAATATTCTATTAACAGATAATAAAAACATGTCTCTTATCATATTTCACAATCTTTGTTCATGAAAACAATCGATAAGGAAAACCCGATCACTGATGTCACAAATCGGGACTCAATTTTGACCTACATTCTGATATTTTCGACCAATTTTTTTCCAAAACAAAAAAAAATCTATGACTGGTAACTGTCTATATTATTTCTTCAATCAATTTAGATTTGGTTTATACTGACGAGATTTAGGATTTGTGTATGTGTTAGTAAAAAAACAGATTTCTTTTTTACAACCCTTGAAGATCCCAGTTTTTTGGAATGACCCATTTACTTGATGTAGAAGTGGCTGTAAATTAATCTACACAGTAAATGATGCGAATTGACAGTTGAGTTTATACATCGTGTATATTCAACGTTCGATCGAGTGAAAGATCGATCTTTTCGCCAGAAAGAGTCAAATAAAGTTTACAGTGTAAGTTCTCGTTGGTAGATAGAAGTAAACTGACTCACGATAGAACGTGGAAACATAACTCTTTGGGTGGTTGTGTGGAAACGTAACGTAACATACGTTGAAGAATTATTTCAAAGTACAGTAGAAGTAGAGCTAAACTAGGACTTGCATTTTGTGCACGAAGGCGCCGCCCGACTGTTTCTTTTTGTAATTTGATCCGAAATTTAGTAGCTCGACGGTGTTTGAGCAACATACATTTTGTACGTTTTGGAATAATACGCGAGGTGACTTATGAGTGACGACAGTTCCCCAGCTCATAATTTTAGAAAGTCCACCATCGCAGCCCAGTTGGCACGGAAACAGCCGGCCGACAAATCTCTCCCCATAGTGACCACAGATAAGAAGGGAAGAAAAACCCTTACTGTCGGTAACGATCGGGAAGAGGTGATAGACTCGTTACCAATTCCTGCTGACGAAGAAGAGAGTGTTCATCTCTCTCTTCAAGTTGACAGCAACCGTAACGACGAAGAGGTTGATCCACAGGCGTGCACGGACGTGTCACCTGTAAATATGTCTCAGTCCACAAGTGTAGATCCGCTAGAGTTGACTAGACAGCTATTGTCCGAAGGACAGTTGTTGGGGTTAGAAGGAGCCGAGTTGCGTGCATTTGTTCTTAATCAGAAGCAACAAACTCTTGATCGCGAAGAACGTGATGCTGAACGGCTAGAACGTGACGCTGAACGACAATTCCAACTGGAACAGTTGAAAATCCAGAACGCCAACCAAGAGGGCAACAGGAACAACAACTCGCCAGGACGTATTCGCGAAGATGATGGTTTCAAGCCCAAGATTCCTTTTCTAGACGACCGTGATGACATCGAGAGCTGGTTCCATCAGTTCGAGCATTATGCTCGAGACTGTAACCTGAGTGATGCAGCAAAAGCTTCACGTGTAGTGTACTTTCTGAAGGGTAAGGCGAGAGTCATCTTCTCAAAGCTGAACGAGGAAGACGCTAATGACTACGACACTCTCAAACACGCTTTGTATGAGGGCTTCCAACTCACTAGCGAAGATTATAGAAAGAAGTTTCGCCAAACCAAGAAAAGCGCCACTGACACGTATAAAGAGCACATCACGAAGCTAGAACGGTATCTAGACAAATGGGTGGAATTAGCAGAATGCGACCAAGATGTAAAAGATCTCAAAGATTTGTTGGTCCGTGAGCAGGTGTTGGACACCCTTCCTCCTGACCTCGCCGTTCACATTAGGGATAGAGACCCTAAGAGCGCCAAAGAGATTGGGATGATAGCCAACACATATCAACAATCTAGATCGAACGTCAAAACTTCATCAACGTACGTCAAGCCTGAAAAACGTCGTTCTCCCCAAGAAGAAACAAGAATAGCTGCTCCATCAACAAAACCCGCAAATCAAACTCTAAAGGCAAAGTTGAGTGACGCCGAGAGAGAGAAACTGCGAGCATCTGGATGTTGTTTCATTTGTAAATTGCAAGGGCATGTATCTCGTTTCTGTCCAAACAAGAGAGACACAGCAGGTGCAGTTTCATCGAAGAAAGATACACTTGAGACACCGATCCTCTTAGAAAAACTTTGCGGAAATTGCAAGGAAAAGAAATGTGCCGAAGTGGTACCAGTGAAGCTGAATGGAACAATTGTCAACGCTTTGAGAGACACTGGATGTACTGGTATCATTGTCAGCAAGAAGTTTGTGCCAAAGGAGGCATATTCAGCGAAAATGAAGGAGACTACTCTGGCAGAGAAAGACTCCAAGAAGATGTACCACACCGCCGTGGTGCACATCGATTCACCCTACTTTGACTCCGAGACAGAAGTAACGGTGATGGACGACCCAATTTACCCTGTCCTCATAGGTAAATGGTATGGACTAGGTAAAGAGAAGAAATTGACTCCCACATATCCTGTTCGAGACCCAGCATGGTACCCTGGGACAGCAGCTGCTGTTACCACGAGAGCACAAGCGACAGAGGACGCCCAGAAACCAAGCTGCAGCCACAAACAGGGAGTCAAGGAAGAAGAAAGACTGTATTCGCCAGCTGATCTGAAGAGAGAACAGGCAAGTGACCCTTCGTTGAAGACCATCAGGCAATTTGCCAACTCTCCAGAAGGGATCAATGGGATACGGTATTCATACAAGAAAGAAATCCTGTATAGAACAACGAAAGATCGCCACGGAAACGACCGTTCACTAGTAATCGTTCCGAAGAAACTCAGGAACAAAGTTCTTTCATTTGGTCACGATCACCCCATGGCAGGACACTTAGGTCAAAGAAAAACATCTGACCGAATTAGAGCAGAATTCTGGTGGCCAGGGTGTGCAGGAGACATTCGTAGGTATTGCTTGTCCTGTGATACATGCCAAAGAACTGCACCGAAAAGTCAGACGAAGAAAGTCCCTCTGGGAAGGATGCCACCCATCAGTTCAGTTTTCAAGAGAGTTGCGGTGGATATCATCGGCCCGGTCAAACCTATGTCGGAGAGCAAGAAACAATACATCTTGGTATCTGTTGACTACGCTACCCGATACCCCGAAGCCGTAGCCCTGAAAAACATCCAAGCAGACACCGTAGCTGAAGCTCTCTGGGAGATGTGGACTAGATTGGGAATCCCAGATGAAGTGATAACGGACCAAGGCACACAGTTCACCAGCCACCTGATGAAAGAAGTGAACGACTTTCTCAGCATCAAACACCATATGACTGCACCGTTTCACCCTCAAGCGAATGGTTTGGTCGAAAGGTTCAACTCCACACTGAAGAGCATGCTGAAAAAGTTAGCGATCGATCAACCGAGGGAATGGGACACGTTTATCCCCGCCCTCCTGTTCGCATACAGAGAAGCTCCACAAGAAAGCATGGGATTTTCGCCGTTTGAGCTGCTGTATGGGAGATCTGTCAAAGGACCCATGCAAGTGCTGCGCCAAACATGGACCGAAGAAGAAATCTCAGGGGAGCAGAAGACTACAGCGGAATATGTAGTCAACCTCAGGAACAGAATAGAAGAAACGTGCAACGTGGCACGTGAGAACCTGAAGAAAGCGGCCAGCAAGCAAGCCCATTTCTTCAACAAGAAAACGAAACCAAGGACGCTAGAAGTCGGGAAACGTGTTCTACTTCTACGCCCTGTGAAGAACAACAAGCTGGAACTTACATGGTCAGGTCCCTACAAGGTTGTGGAAAAGTTGAATGAATTCGACTACAAGATCCAAGTTGGCAGAAGAACACGGATCTACCACATCAACCTCATCAAGGAATACCAAGAACGGGAATTGAGTTCCGCCACTCCCAATCCCAGTTCATCTGCCCAAGCGAGTGTTCCTGCTTCAAACGAAGAAGAAAGTGATGAAGAAGACGGAGGAGAAGAGGTCGTGGCTGTTGTCATGGAAGAGGACAACACGATGGACGTTGACATTTTCAAGTATGACACTCAGAAGATGTTACCCCTCCTAGAAACTCAAAGAACCGAAAATGTGAAGAACATCCATTTCGACGAGAAATTGGACGAGGCAAAGGTCAAGGAGGCGAAGATGATCTGTGAAGAATTTGAAGAGTTCCTAACAGATGTTCCAAAGACGACGAACCTGGAAAAATGTTCCATTGAAGTGACAGAGAAGAAACCAGTCTTTGTGAAACCCAGACCCATACCTCACGCCATGGTAGAAACTGTCGAAAAGGAAATTGAAGAAATGCTGAAGTTGCATGTCATCGAACCTGCAAACTCTCCATACAACTCTCCCATCGTCCTGATAAAGAAGAAGGACGGAAAGTACCGTTTCTGTTCTGATCTGAGAGCTCTGAACAACGTGGTAGTGTTCGACGCTGAACCCATCACCGATGTCGACCATCTGTTTCAAAGTTTAGGAAAAGCGAAATACTTTTCAAAGCTAGACTTGACGAAAGGATATTGGGCGATCCCAATAGAGGAGAAAGATAGAGACAAGGACAACCACGGTACAGATTATATGAGCAGAGCGTCGTACGATGAATAATTATCTACTTGCGATAGGATAATTATCTTGATCCATGGGGTTATGTGACGAATGGAATTCGTGTATCGACTCCCTCTCTCATATTAATCGAGACTTCACTAGTTGCGTACACAAAACGAGGTTAAATGACTGAGACTACGTCATGACGACACTGGATACATATGACGTCAACGCTCGCGCCATTAGTCCAAAACTAGTGCAGCGTACAAGACAAGAATTTGTTTATCTTCATGGAAAGAAATTTAAAGAAGAGAGCAAAAGGAAACAGCGTGCACTGGTATATTAATTCGTGAATATGAACTGTACATATATTCAGTTGAGGTTGCTAGGATGCAATGCTCTGACCGTTTCATTGACTCCAAGATGGCAGCAATCAACGAAGCCACATAGATTGCACTAGCATATGTTTCACCTTCCGTGGACGGATTTCCACATTTTTGCGATCTCCAAAGGTCCACTAACCGAAGGTAAAACACGCTAATACATTTTAACATTATTGATTCACAGGAAAACACAGGTATTGTTCATTTTCCATGTGTTTGTGTCAGTCTGTGAACTCTTGTTTCTGTGTTTGTTTTAGAGAAACAAATTGAATGATATCGATGGAAATCATACTTGATAATAACAGATATTGCACGTGTGTGTTGCAGAAGGTGCAAGTGTACAGGGGTGTACAATGCTTGTGTAAATGATGTCGTGTGAACACTGTGGGAAGGGCAACGTCAGCGGTAACCACGGAAGGAACCACCAACGTCCCCAAGTGTCACCCAGATCGAGTTTATCATGATGAGTAGACTACTTTATATTTTGTGAACATTAACACACCATCACGTCTTCATTTGTGTAAACCGAAATACATTTTCAACGAGAAGAAGAAGTACGTTCCGCGCTTCGATATCAAACGTCTACGCAACAAGAAGAAGAAAGACAATGTTGTTACGTGTGTGTGAAATCACACCAGCGAAATCATAATCTATAAAACTTTCATTTGAAGATTCTAAGAGAAAGGGATTGATGTCTGCAAGAATGATCACGTGCATGTTTTTGAAAGTACAGAATTATTAAATTTCTTATTACTTCTTTGCACTTGTCTCTGTTAAACACTGATCAGCCCTAGAACGAGAAGCAGACGTCACACAAACCAAAACAGATACATGCATATCTAAAGCATATTTGAATTAGTCTGACTTGCACACTAAATTGTATCAAGTTATTTCGAAGTATTGGGTTTTTTTTTACAGTGATTCGTGAAGGACTCTTCACTGGTCCATATTAGGCGCCCAGGCTCCTAATACGGACCGGTTGTGAATAATTTGTCTGTATTTAATTTTTGCTGAATGTCTATCAATGTCAAAGCTAATTCGTTCTTCTTAGACCTAACAGTTAACTAAATAGAGAAGGACTACCAAACACAAATGAAACTTCTTTGCATGAAAAGCAGCTAGTTATCAGCAAGAAACAAAAAGTGGTCCCTATTAGGCAACCTTCCCCTAGTATTCTGTGTATCCTACCTTCTGTTCTTTCGTGCGGTTTTTGCCAAATTTCCCGGAGTGAAAGTGTCCAAAAGGAAGATGCATCTTCTGGAACCTCAATCTCTTCCAAAGTCTCTTCAAATCTCTGACGTCAGAAGCATAAAGACGCCACAATCGGAATTAATGCGACACGTGTAAGTTCTCCAAAGTCTTCCAAACGCAAACGTGTTTCGAGAATGAAGTTTGTCTCAGTGACTTTGTGATCACGAGCAGTGGAAAAATTAGGTCCCTGCCAGACTGTACCCTGACCCGACCTCATTTTCATGATATACTCACGTGTGAAGAAATGGTTTATTAACTGTATGGTTAGTCTTTCCCACGTATTTATTATAATCTCATTTACGACAACAAACGCTTACTCTTGTCATCTCATTATGAACTAAGTTACGTCATCATATCAAACCGAGCGTTAACCAGAATATTTTTTTTCATAAGTAGGAGAAGGTTGACAAATATGGACCAGCGCCTAATATGGACCACCTCCTGTTCTGACAAACTCACGGTGCTAGAGCGTTAACAACAATTTCATATGCTGTATTCACCCTCTCTGGACAACCTGCACCTGTCAAAACAGTTGTGGTTGTGCAAGAACACAAACCACAATACTGTTGGACTATTTATCTTTTTTACACGTTTGACAGCGTTAACTCGAAATTTGACGCTTAAAACGGACTAGTTTCTGTCCACAGCTAAAGCTGTTATCACTCAAAAATAGCAATAGATTGCTAAGATTGTATTTGTTACATTTTAGCAGTGTTGACCCCGAGTATTTACTGCAAACAAAAATAATAGCAATTTCTCAAAGTGTGTGTGTTTTCCCACCTTCAACAAATAGAAGAAAATACGAGCTAAAGGCAGGTTTCATTAATTCATTACGAAGCTTGCTAAAAAATAACCTATAACTAGCCCTCGAGCTTTCAAAAAAATACAACAAATAGTCTTCTTTTCGTGGATTTTGATAATTTTATTTATTTTCTCTCTGGTTTTTACACCCCCGGTATAGGGGTGTGTATAGGATTCGCTCCATGTGTTTGTTTGTTTGTTTGTGTTCGCATATAGATCTCAAGAATGAACGGACCGATCGTCACCAAACTTGGTGAACAGGTTCTATACATTCCTGAGACGGTCCTTACAAAAATTGGGACCAGTCAAACACACGGTTAGGGAGTTATTGGTGGATTAAGATTAAGATTAGGATTCGCTCCATGTGTTTGTTTGTTTGTTTGTGTTCGCATATAGATCTCAAGAATGAACAGACCGATCGTCACCAAACTTGGTGAACAGGTTCTATACATTCCTGAGACGGTCTTTACAAAAATTGGGACCAATCAAACACACGGTTAGGGAGTTATTGGTGGATTAAAATTATACAACGACTTATAGAGGGACATCTTCATGGTCAAAGGGAAATAACCATTCTCACTCAGTCACTGCCACCAACTGAGAAGGTTATTTCCCTTTGACGGAGGTGTTTTTCCTACCTCGTAGGAATTTCTTGTTTTATATAAGTTTCTTTAGTTTCCTGTTGTACTTCAAATATAGTTCTCGTGTATAAGGCGCCCATGCTCCTTACATGGACCAGTTGTGAAAGTTTCTGTATTTAATTTTTGCTGAAAGTCTATGAAAGCTTATTTGCTCTAATTAGGTCCAACGGTTAACTAAAGAGAGAAAGAATACCAAACACAAAATGAAACTTCCTCGCAAGAAAACAAGCTAGTTATCAGCATGAAACAAACAGTGGACCCTACGTGTGAACTGTCACCTTTCTGATTCGATATATACTCGAGACTGAAATGTTGTTTCCTGGTCAAATTAAAGAAGTGAACTTATGTAAGCTTTTGAAAAGATAAAAAGGAAAGTTATGGAGTCTGAATGTGAGCATGGTGGACTGAAAATTATCAATATGTTTGATATACAGAAAGTGTTTTATTTAAATTGGATTGGACGGTTGCATGAAGCAGGTCGAGAAAATTGGAGTGCAATCCCAAAATGGCACATTCAACAATTAACAGATGTTAATCATTTGGCAAAAATTAATTGCACACAAAAGGAATTACAAGGAATTGAAAAAGTTCAAAATGATTTCTGGAAAGAGGTATTTTTGACATATCTTGATAATAAGAATAAAGTAGGTTTAGAGGAAGTTGACAGAAATGATGTTGGCAATCAACTGTTATTTAATAATAGACTGATTCGGTTTAAAGGTAAAGTGTTGGATTTTGCAAAATGGCGTCAGAAAGGTTTTAATGTTATAAATGATTTGTTGAATGTTGAAAGAAATCAGTTTCTGTTATGTGAAGAAGTACAGATCACTGTGCAGCAAAATCCTGCAATAACCTTTTTTGAATACAACGCTGTGATGAATGCAATTCCAAAACAATGGAAAGATTGGATTGTAGACAACCCAGCATATATAGTTAATGTAGATATAATTGATGATGAATTGAATGTGTTTAAAGGCAAACCCAAGTTAATTAAGTTATATTTAAAGAAAAAACGAAATTATAGCATTGAAAAATCTCATGCAATCGATTTTTGGAAAAGAAAACTAGATTTTGTTTTTGTCGAACAAACGTGGTTGTTGCCACGACAGGTGACAAAAGAAGTGCGCCTGCGTGTGTTGCAATGGAAAATTTGTCACAATTTATATCCCACCAATATTTTATTACATAAAATGAAAGTAAGTCAAACAAAAAACTGTAACGAGTGCCCACATATTTTGGATGTCATGGAACACTTTTTCTATGAGTGTCCCCGAATTAGAAGGTTTTGGACTTATATTGAACAAATGTTGAACAGTCTGACAGGTCGGGCTTTCTTATTGTCTATTACAGATGTATTATTCAGAATTGAAAAATGTCAGGAATCAGTGTTAATTAACCATGTTTTATTGATAGCAAAAATGTGCATTAGCAAAGTTAAGAAAACTAAATCGCGTATTCCATTGGAAATTGTATTTCAACAAGAACTTGCGCTACGAAAGGTTTATCCCCATTGTCCTTAGTTAGATTGTTGTTGAATTAAAAAGCAATTTGATGGAAATGTAACCTGTAATGTAAAAGATTAAATTAAAATTTCATTGAAAAAAAAAAGAAAGACCAATGAAGAAAGATATGCTCACCGCAAAAAAACAAAAAAACAAAAACAAAAAAACCTTATGTAAGGACGAAAAGCATGTCAGTTTCTTGCATGTGAAGGAAATTGGTGGTGACATGTAATAGATTTCACCCCAAAATTCGAATTCTTTGAAAACGTGTACCGAGTGCTTACGTCCCTTGAATGGAAGGGAAACATTTTAGGAAGAATAAAATTTCTAAGTTTAAATAAAAAATGTGGTTGGACAAATTTGACCCAATGAATGTAAAGTCCCGAAGGTCGAAGGGTGGGTTTTTGTTCAGTGTGGAGTTTATACAAGATCAACGAGGTCGAATCAGAAAGCTGACAGAGGCAGAAATCTGACATCGCAACACCGGCTCGGTTACGAAAGTGCACATGTGGGCAGTCTTGATACCGTGGTTTCGAAGTGTCTTCTCAGCCTGGGTGACTACACAGGCACAAGACACTGGTTCGAAGAAAAGAAAAAAAACTGTGTTTGTTCCGGGTCACTGATCACGAGACGCGCACCCAAGTCTCAGGGAAGCTGATGCATCATTACGTATCATGACCCTGATAGCCAACTGCTCCCAGTTATACTCTCATGAAGGAATCGGGTTGACATGTCATTGTTTTTGTTCTATCTGTATTGATATGAGTGTTTGTGTGTGATTTCTAGCCGGCCAAGTTGATCAGATACCGCACCCTCCAGAACAAAGAGACGCATAAAGAGCTCGAAAAGGATCGATAACACACAAAACACGTACACAACATGTATAAGGACGCACGCAGCACGTAACATGCAGTCGGTGAAGACAGGGCGAGGAAGGGTCTCGGCAGTCAAGGAAAGTGCGGTGAGTGATGTGTCAGGTAGCCAGAAGCGGGGCCATCTCACTTCCACGGTACAGGGAGCTATTTTGAGTGGAAACACAGCACTGTTGGCTGATTGCGGAGCGCCAACAGGTGGAATTAGACTGTCAATTGACGCAGTAGGGTTTGAGACAGAAGCAGGAAGTGCGCGGTGCCCGGGGAGGGTAGGGGGGGGGGGGGGGGGCACGGCGGGCTGCCCCAGAGACACATGGGACAGGCTGCAGCAGCCCTACAGCCAGGCCTATGAGGGCCGCTAGCTGCGGGATGGACGGAGGCCGGACTATAAAGGCTCCCTGCCCGCCTGATGGCCTCATAACAAGTCACGCAACCCAACGCTACTGCAGTGTCCCCATTCGCAGGCTTCAATAACTCACCATCCAGTGAACACCGGACTCTTACCGTTGAGCTAATCTGTGTCACTTGCTCAAAGTAATACTTTGATTGAAATTTTATATAAGCTGAATAGCAACTTGACTGCAACAGCAACAAAAAGCGCGTCTTTCAGTGTTGCAGAGACAAGACGCCGCAGTGAACGGGGTGGATGTTCCTGTAGAGTTTGCAGTCAGAGGGAAGCCAAGCAGTGAACAGTCAGAGGGAAGCCAAGCAGTGAACAGTCAGAGGGAAGCCAAGCAGTGAACAGTCAGCAATCGTTCGCTTACACGACTGTTTCCCGGACTCGTCTTCCGTAAAGTGTCAGTTAGCCAGGATCTAAGGCGTGCATAGTGAGGCTTGATCAAGCACGATTATAATGTCGGTCCCCCTCACATGCCATGGATCACTGGAGTGCTGGCAGTAAAAGGAATGTGTTGTAGCTAGGAGTCGCAGGACCCGCTCATCGTGTTCACTTGTGAAGGCGTTGGAGTCTTGCGGTGCTTGTTGCGCTTCTCTGCCTCTCTGCCCTGTTTGCCTCTGATGGAGACACGGCGAGCACGTGTCTGAAGGCAGTGCGGGGAGTGGAGCTCTACGTGCACACGGTGCTGCGGTCAGAGGGAGAGAGAGGGGCGTTGCTATAGAAACACTCGGTGCATGATGGCAGCTTTTACCAGCAGTGTACGACACAGACATACCCACAGCATGACCGGCAGCAACATGGTGGTGTTGATGACAGTGACGATAATGACGACAGTGCTGCAGGGGGTGAGGGGCCACGGGCGACTGATGGACCCCCCGGCACGGAACAGCATGTGGCGCCTTGGTTTCAACAACCCCGTCAACTACAACGACAACGAGCTGTACTGCGGAGGTCGCATGGTAGGTCGCTTTTCTTTTCTCTCATTCAACGTGCACCTCACCTTGCTAGGTACTGGATGTGGACCTTTTCCGAAGCTTCATGTACCCAATGTTTATACAGATCGATAGATCCTTATCAAAAGAGAGTTGCAGATTGGGCACTTTTGTACCTCTTGCTTAAAGCCCTCAAGAACAATACCTGAGCAGATGTTCTGTTTGATTTCTTGTTTTTAAACAGAATTAGTGCTCTTGAACATGTTTACATCGACGACGTTAGCAGATGCGCACTTAGTCAAGAGCAGTGCTGTAAAGGTGTAAGATGCAAAGCACGGTACTGCGCTGAATGTACACATCACTAAGCGATAATATCTTTAACACTACAAAACTTCCGTTTATGTCACATAGTTGAAAACAAAAGTATGCTACACACTGCCGCCACACCAAGGACACAACATCGTGAAAATCGCAGTACTTGTGAAACATTCGATAGGGGGTCGTTCTGACAAATCTTGTGTGCAATCACAATTCAGTTCTACTCAGTACTGTCAAATGTGAATTGTGAAAAAAGATTTCAACGCACATGCCTTGTTTTGTCAGCACGATCCCCGTGATCGAGCCGTACCGCTATTAAAAACAACACGTACATTCAGAAGTACTGCAACTATATACTCGTAAGAATACCAATGACAGAACTTGGCTTAATCACAATATTAACAGCTATTTTGTTTTCTGCGTAGCAATAGGGTCCGATATTAACACGAGACAAGTATAACGCCGACGAGTCGGAGACGAGTCGCATTATACTTGTTCGAGTCTAAATATCGGACCCTATTGCTACGCTATATACACAATAGCGTTTATATTGCTATTCTGACATAATATTCTGTGTTTAAAACATGTTTTTGTCAGCAAAAACTACCAGAATGGTCCATGCTGCCTATTGCAGACGACGGTTTAGTGGGCATATCCTTTTGCGCATGTATCCTCGGAAATACCGAACATTGAAAAACCCACGGAGAAGACTGAAGATAACCGGATGTTTGGCATAACGTCAATATGCCAGGATTCATATGACGTCACGCATCATGCTTGCGTACGTATATTCTATGTATTGTTCGTGAGTCTGACTTATATTGGGGAAAGGGATTCGCGTGATGAAGACTTTGTTTATTTGTTTGCTTAACGCCCAGCCGACCACGAAGGGCCATATCAGGGCGGTGCTGCTTTGACATTTAACGTGCGCCACACACAAGCCAGAAGTCGCAGCACAGGCTTCATATCTCACCCAGTCACATTATTCTGACACCGGACCAACCAGTCCTAGCACTAACCCCATAATGCCAGACGCCAGGCGGAGCAGCCACTAGATTACCAATTTTAAAGTCTTAGGTATGACCCGGCCGGGGTTCGAACCCACGACCTCCCGATCACGGGGCGGACGCCTTACCACTAGGCCAACCGTGCCGGTGCGTGATGAAGACTGCTGTAAATCTGTGGATGATAAAAGAACAAGGATTGTCTCAGAAGAAAGTCAACGACAAAATGTTTCAGACCGGTAACTTCATTTCAACATTGCATACAACGGACAGGAGAGTTTGCTGATTATGTGCTAAATATTGGATAGACCATCTGCTACAATGAGAGATAGGTTGCTTCACTGAGATTGCAGCTTCTTGAATTTTGCAAGGTGTGTTGCCTGTTAAAGAACTGGATTTTACACGTACTGTATTTCATGTACGTTTAGCGACAACAACAAAAAGCAAATGGCATCGTCTGTTGACCAGTCACAGAATCAAACCTGGCCAGGTATGCGTGTACTTCATACACGTTGAAGAAATCGGAACCATGCGTCTTTGTTAGTACGAATATCCAAATGATATTCGCCTACTTCCTGCGGATGAAAAGGATATTCGCCTACTTCCTGCGGAATATGGCCCGATTATCGGAATAGGGCTGTGTGAGACTATCCAATCACAACCCCCGAATTCCCCCACGTGTCTATCAGAATATGTATGCATTCTGTATGGGGCGGGGTCATTGCTCAGCTCGTATCTCGTCTGGCGTAGAAACCAGTTCGTGTCTATCAGAGTGGGTTCGATCCGGATTTGGCGAGGGATTCATTTTACAGATTCAACTTTGTGTACAGAATTGTATCGTTGTCCAAACACCCTTGCGTGCTTCATGCGTGCGCAGGATTAAGATCCTAAGCTCAGAGCGAAAGGCTCAGGCCTTGGAAAACACGAACGCACGCATGCAAAAAAAAAAGAAAGGAAAAAGTAGCGCCGTCCTGAACAGCAGCTCGTAACCCGCATTTCCTTGAGGGTAGCCTGAGAGGACCAAATGAAACGATCTTACCTTACCTTGCCTTAAAATAAAACAACAAACGAACACATGGACAAGTAACAGGCGTGTTTCCTTCTTCTGTCTTTGACACACGTCATGCAAAAGACGAAGCATGATCGCGCCAGCATTGTTCTAAACCGGTATTTCTTTGGACATAAATCGTTCACTCCGCAAACCAGTCAAACCAAGTCTTAACACAACGATAACATGACTTCGTCGGGGAAAAAACAACAAGCACTGTTTATCAAAATATAACCTGGTATATATATATATATAAAACATCAGAAATTGTGAAAGAAACAATTGAAAGTCAGCAGAGACTTTCTTCCGAGATTTGTTAAAATCTCTTAGCAGAGAAAGAGAGAGAGAAACAAGTATCCCTTCACAGACCGAGATTTACAATGCAAAGTCCCTTTGTGGGGGACGTATCACAAGGAAATCTAGTCCTGAGGAGGACCATTGTTTTTGTACCTAGACCAGACACGTGTTTCGACACTATTGTGTCTCATCAGTGGTCAGGTGGTACTGATGGCGAGAGTTGTCAACCCATGGTATCCAACTAAGAAGCAAACCACTCTCTGAATGGTAGCTTCTGTTGGCATGGGAGACTACCCTCATCTGACAACCCCAAGGGGATATCTGTGAAGGGAAACACTTTGATTTAAGGACAAATATATATATATATATGACTGGTTGCCAGTTTAATATCCGGCGTCTTGAGAGATTCACTGATAAAATACCGAAAATATCTGATTAAAGCCATCCTAGCAAATCCTTTACTTTCAAGTGCCACACAAATAATAACATTTGAATACCAAATAAGTATCTGTTCAAAATGCGATCAACCGCAAACAATTATTCGCCTACAATTTGAGTTTGAGTATTATATAGAACTATTTTCCTTTTTCAGAAGAAATCAGGTTTTAAAGGCAAGATTTGATGTATTTGTACACACAGGCGTGCGACTTCCAAAGTGGAAGGTGTTCAACTGAAACGTTACCAATAACCAGATGCTACTCCAAAAGGGAAAACACTGGTTCACACTGGTTTTCCTTTTTATTTGGAACCTGAACTGGTTAATTATAACTAGAATAACCTTGATGCATCTCTATCATAGGAAACAAACAAGTCGCGTAAGGCGAAATTATTACATTTAGTCAAGCTGTGGAACTCACAGAATGAAACTGAACGTAGTCCGCCGCTAGTGCAAAAGGCAGTGAAAGTGACGAGCCTGTTTGGCGCGGTAGCGATTGCGCTGTGCTTCATAGCACGCTTTACTGTACCTCTCTTCGTTTTAACTTTCTGAGCGTGTTTTTAATCCAAACATATTATATCTATATGTTTTTGGAATCAGGAACCGACAAGGAATAAGATGAAATAGTTTTTAAAACGATTTCGAAAATATAATTTTGATCATAATTTTTATATTTTTAATTTTCAGAGCTTGTTTTTAATCCAAATATAACATATGTATATGTTTTTGGAATCAGAAAATGACGAAGAATAAGATGAAATTGTTCTTGGATCGTTTAATAAAAAAATAATTTTAATTACAAGTTTCCGATTTTTAATGACCAAACTCACTCATTAGTTTTTAAGCCACCAAGCTGAAATGGAATACCAAACCCTGGCCTTCGTCGAAGATGGCTTTGCCAAAATTTCCATCAATTTAATTGAAAAATGAGGGTGTGACAGTGCCGCCTCAACTTTTACAAAAAGCCGGATATGACGTCATCAAAGGTGTTTATCAAAAAAAGGAAAAAAACGTCCGGGGATATCATACCCAGGAACTCTCATGTTAAATTTCATAAAGATCGGCCCAGTAGTTTAGTCTGAATCGCTCTACACATACACACACACAGACAGACAGACAGACAGACACACACACACACACACACACACACACACACACACACACACACACCACGACCCTCGTCTCGATTCCCCCCCTTTATGTTAAATCATTTAGTCAAAACTTGACTAAATGTAAAAACAGAGAAAGCATGTCGTCATACAATGTAAGAAACGAGATTTTGTCTGAGTGTAATTGTAAAGATTATATTTGAAGAGAAAAAAATCCCTGAAAGGAAACGTTGATGTACCGCTTATCTGAGGATAGACACACTATGCTTATCACAGTCCCAAACCTAGACAACTGTAAAAAGCAACTTTCCATGCCTCAAAATCTTTGTTAAGTTGTCCGCGATTGTTTGGCAAACTTTTAAAATGAATTAACCAATCAATCAATCAATCAATCAATCAATTAATCAATCAGAATCTCATTAATCAAGAAATACGTTGCACATCTGCTAGACATTATGGCAGGAACCAGATTTATAACGGCATTTGTCAGCTTCCGTCCGCACAATTTTTGAATTGAAAAAGGTTCCATACTGTAAATTGTGCGTACGGAAGCTGACAAATGCCGTTATAAATCTGTCATTGGCGTACACACAAAAACTATAGTCGGCAGCAATGCGACAGAACTGGCTGGCACTACCACACAAGTGGTTGACGTCATCGGATGCAACGTATTCAAATGTCAATGCCCGAAATGCTGAGTGTATGTTGTAGTCATCTAGGTATGTGTACGGTCAACAGAACATTTCATTATTGGGGTCAAACATACGGCAGATAGTCGGCAGTGGTATGGTTAATACCTTTTTCAACCAGAAGCTATCTCTTTTTTTTTTTAAAGTTTCTTCTGGGGGTGCCAGCACACTTTTACTCCCCAAATATTTTGTTTAATAAAACCAAAGTTTTTAAAGTTAAAATAGCCGATGAATGGTTAAGATGGACGGTGTTTTTGACTGGACGAGTCCGATTCATTCTCCGGGCTCTACGCGTGGTTTGTTGGAATATTGAAATCCCTGTCTCTGTCAACCAACAGTAGAATCCCTTGAATCATTCCAAAGTCAACGCAAAAATTAAATTCCTTGAAAAACGTCCCTGTCTCACAACAAACAGCTTTTGTCCTCAGATTCATAGGTTGTCCAACAGGACCCCGATACTGAGTCACAGAAAACCTTTTTGTTTCTGGGGAACATGTTTTCTTCTTGTCCTGCTTGTTGGAATAATAATAAAGCAATGAAAAGAAAGATATGAAAAAGAAAGAAAGAAAGCAAGAAAAGAGAGAAATATACACACACACACACACACACAACAGATAAAACACAAGCTGTTCTGTAGGAATCGACCGGAGATCCCATGCTTCGTGCATAACACGTACATAACTTGCGTATGCTACATGTTTTAAACATCTGAAATACTGACTGAACGTTCCACAGCGCATTAAACCGAAATCTTGACAATGCGACAGAATAACGCCGCGCTGGCAGACATTGTCAAGAGCAAGGTCGCGAGTGCGTTCTGTGTGTGTGTGTCTGTGTGTGTGATAATTGACGGCTGTAGGCTAGGTTATTTTTGTTGCAGACTTTATGCGTCCAAACCTCTGCCGTCAAACATCTGCTAATCCCGTAACCTGCGGACTGTGAGGACGAAGGTCAGCCATGCAGCGACTGTTTGTCAATGCCTCATCTGGCCCTCTGTCATCCCACAACAAAGGTCGCGCCGTTCTCATAAATATAATCCCGCCTTCTGTTTGTAAGTCTGGCTCGCTGCTCATAGTTTGACAAGGAAAATGTCAACTGCAGAATTGTATCTTTTCTAAAATAAGCCAAACATATTGGGTAAAACAATACATTCAAATCTAAAACCTCCCCCCCCTCCCACCTCTCCCATTACGGCGTTGAAATATCCGAGTTATTTCAGTTCACGCGGTGCTTTATCCCGTCCGCCGTTCCGCACCGCAATCCGCCTTCACCTGGCGCTGCACTGGCCTGAGCTATCGAGTGCAACCTCATTCGCTCCTCTCCCGGCGTGTTGATCTTACTGCAAAGCAAAAAGGACACACAGTTTGTCTCCAGAGAGGAACAGTTGTAATCAATAGGAGAAAAGAGGAAAAGGCAACAGTGTGATAATGACGGCGGAAGGTTTATAGTTTTGTACCTTGTGGCGCGGAGCCAGCGTGTTTGTCTGTTGACCGGAGAGGGCTTGCAATGCGGAGCTGATCTCCGGAACGAGGAGAGCGAGTATGTAGACTGGCCGCGAGAAGCCGGCGATCTGTGGACACGGGAAACTGACGCGGAACGATCGCTTCAAGGGTCAACTATGCCCCATCCATGTCCCCCGTGTTGGGCTCGCAGCCTTTGCGCTATGTGACTGGGTGGTGCCACTCCGCTGTGTCCTCCTCTGACCCCCGTGACCCCCCTCGCTGGCCGGGGCGCGAAAGAAGGCAGTGTGTGAGACAGCCAGGGCCAGCTGTGTGCTTAGTGACGGGGACAGTGGACAGGCGGGCAGTGAAGTCAACATCACACAGCTTTTTCACGCTGTCCTCACACACAACAGGTTTGTCGGGATCGCCACCTTTCTCCCTCCCTACTCCGCCCTCCCGCATCCGTTCCGTGCCTCGTCACGTTCTGCGCATCCCCCTCCCCCCTCCTAACTACTACCCCTCTCTACTCACTCACACACACACACACACACACACACACACACTTTGTTCTGTTGTAATTTGGAACAAAAAACAAACAAAAACGCTTTGCTCTCAGCTGAAGGACACACACACCAACACAAACACGCTTTCCTCTGTTGTTATATGGAATCAGGAAAATGCGTCTCTTTCTTCGAAAGGACACACACATACACACACACACACACACACACCACACACACACACACACTTCTCTTGTAAATATGAAATTACGAAAATGGACAATGGGGTGGGCTAAATACACTCCATGCACTTTCAGCCCCATTGTTCAGCGTCTGTTGCTCCTCGTGTATCGTCGTCTGAATTCCCCACCTCACCTACCCCTACTTCCGTTCTGTGCACCTAACTGCACCCGACGCTCCCTCAGGGGAACGCTAGCCACGCACGGACCCCTGCAGAATACTCCGTCCCCCGTCCTAGTGTATGTGAGATACGCAGTGTCCGAGCTTGCGGCACGCAGTAACAATGGTCTGGCTCTGTCTTCACCCATCTCACCCCGCCGTCCTGTCGTATTGACACATTCCCCACCATACAAAGACACGTCTCTTCCCCATCTCCAATGTAGCTGACCATTTTGTTCCATCAATACACAATGCTAGAGGACAATAAGCGTGGCTCAAGTGCTTCGCGTTGTGAAACCAACACTAACACAGTCTGTTTCAAGTAAATCCAGGAGAGTTTGTGCAAGAGAAATGATCTTTGTCCTCCGAATCACACTATCCAAATTCAGCTGGATGTCGTAAGAAATACAAATGACGTAAGAATAAATAACGACGGAACATTGTGAAAAAGGAAGACAACAAGCAAACAATGCGACCCGGGATAAAATGTGGCCAGGATGAGAGTGCTTACTGGTGGCGAGCGGCATGTGTGGCCATGTCCCGGGCGGCATGTCTGTGTCCTTTGCCTTAAGAATGTGGCGGAATGAAAGTCTGTGACTTTGATCTACCCCCCATGCAGTTGCCGCCATGATGCAAACAATAACGTAGTGCAGGTCATGAGGTCACCGACAGAGTTGTCTGCTTAGTGTCAAGCTTTCTGCAGTGTGTTTCTTTCTCTATATTTATTTAAATGTCAGTTTCAAGCGGGGTTACCTTGGTGCTTTTCCAGTTATGTTTTATTGAGCTCACAAGGTTTTTAGACAAATGTGAAGACGTTTGAGGCAGTTTGAGGCAAACATTCTTGCCTTGTGCTAGGGCAAAGTTACCAAAGTGTAAGGTCTTTGCGAATTTTTTTGGTTGCAATTGTCGCATCGAACGTCATATTCCATGGAAACCCTGCGTTGGAAGTCAGTACTTCTTGAACCGCTGGACTTTGTGAAAGAAATGCGAACACAATCTGGTTACATGAGTGGCTAAGGATAGATCGAAGTTCATCATTTATTTATTTATCAGTTATTACATTTTAGTTACTTACGAAGTGTCATAACTTCTAAAAAAAATTGGGCGTAGCAAAGGTCGAAGAAGACTATTTAATAATTCATTTATTTGCATGTTTGTTCTAATTATTTATTTGTGGAGAACCATACTTGCCACAAGCTGAATTAAAGACAAACTAGGCAAAACTAGCAAAACTGAGAACTATGCAAACTTGCATAAAACGAATGTTCATTTATTTTGAGCATATTTTTAATTAAAACTTAGTATATACAGGGTGGGCCACAAAAAGAGGGACAAAATCAAACTCTCATATTTTCTAAGAAAATAATTGTTTCTTTCTGACCAGAATGTCCTTTGTTGTTGTTAACCACACTACCAGTGTTTCTGAACTTATCAACCAAGCGTGTGATAGTATGACGATGTGGTATTTTCTTTCTAGGGTGTTCGCGTCGAAACTGTCTTTGAACCAGAGTAGGCGACTTACAGTTCCACAATCTTGGTCCTCTCTTCGACGGAAAAGTGATCGTAGGGGTCCATTCTTCTGTCAGATAAAACTTACAGGTCTTCTGGATATATCACCTGAAAATCAGAAAGAAACAATTATTTTCTTAGAAAATATGAGAGTTTGATTTTGTCCCTCTTTTTGTGGCCCACGTCATCTAGCAGCGCGGGGCCTGGATTGAACATGTCATCAATTACTGAAAAGACCAACCAAATGTTCTTCGATTTCGAAATGCTTTGGTATAATAAAAATTTGAGATGTTGTCCACATCTGGTGAAAAAAATCTTGCGAAAATTCTTGTATTTGTAGAAACTATTACAGTTTCTTTTTGTCCCTCTTTTTGTGGTACACCCTGTATATATATTGTTGGATTTCTGAAAATACAAAATAATACAAAGAAACCAAGGAAAAGCTTCTGTCTCGGCTCTGGTCAATTCAATTCCAGGCTGAATTTTCAATAACACGTTTTTAAACAATGCATACTACGGATCAGGATTGATTGACAATCATCTCTTTGAATTTGATTGAAAAATGCGTTTGATACAAAACGGCCACACCATTTTTTTTCTATCTGACGGAAATGTCGTTATCGAACACACCTTAATCGGAAACTCCTTGGGGATATCAACACGAATTGATATGTAAAATTGTTATACATCTGTCCAGTTGTTTTATGGAAATCGCCGTGCAAGCACACACACATACACACACACAGCGCGCACGCACGCACATACGCCATCGGCTTACCTATCGTTCCCAGTTCGTAGCAAAACGTCCAATCAGATACTGAAACAGCTGTCGAAAACTGAGGCCCCCGTTGATCTGTGCCGCTATTTGTCGCGCTTCTTTCTCACCACACTCAATGTGTTACACGTTGTATCACAGACCAAGGTTACACGTTGTATCACAGACCAAGGTTACAAGTTGTATCACAGACCAAGTTTACACGTTGTATCACAGACCAAGGTTACAAGTTGTATCACAGACCAAGGTTACAAGTTGTATTACAGACCAAGGTTACAAGTTGTATCACAGACCAAGGTTACAAGTTGTATCACATACCACGGTTACAAGTTGTATCACAGACCACGGTTACAAGTTGTATCACAGACCAAGGTTACAAGTTGTATCACAGACCACGGTTACAAGTTGTATCACAGACCAAGGTTACACGTTGTATCATAGACCACGGTTACAAGTTGTATCACAGACCAAGGTTACAAGTTGTATCACAGACCACGGTTACAAGTTGTATCACAGACCAAGGTTACACGTTGTATCATAGACCAAGGTTACAAGTTGTATCACAGACCAAGGTTACAAGTTGTATCACAGACCAAGGTTACAAGTTGTATCTTTCTTTCTTTCTTTATTTGGTGTTTAACGTCGTTTTCAACCGTTACAAGTTTTATCACAGACCAAGGTTACAAGTTGTATCACAGACCAAGGTTACAAGTTGCATCACAGACCAAGGTTACAAGTAGTATCACAGACCAAGGTTACAAGTTGTATCACAGACCAAGGTTTTGCACACAAAAAGTTACATCGCATAATGACAGTGACACCGTACCTGTTTCCAAAAATGTCGCAATGTTTTTTTGGGAGACGGAGAGAACATGTCTCCACAACAAAACGTTCCCTGTCGCACAAACTGGAAAGAGGACTTGTACATACCTGACTGTCACTGTCTATTTGTTCTCTCTCGTATGTTGTCAGGTTGAAGGTTACTCGTAGCCTGTGTCAAGGAGCGCATCTGTTAAACATGGAGAAAGAAAAGAAAACATTTTGCAATTCGTAACAGCTTCACTATGGAATCGACTGCTGATGACAGAAGAAGTCGTCTTGATTAGTTGTCTATGCAGAAGAAGTTGTCTTGATTAGTTGTCTATGCAGAAGAAGTTGTCTTGATTAGATCAATGGTGTATCGTTAACTCTCGGACAGCAGCATCCGGGCTCTCATAACAGGCCCGGACCAAATGAAATGTGTACCCTTTTTTGGGGGGGCAAATCAGCGAAGTGGCGAAGCCACAAGCGCGCGCCTGCAAAGCAGGCGTGCGAACTAGGGAGGTCCGGGGGCATGCTCCCCCGGAAAATTTTTGAAAAACGGTTAAAATCTGTGCAATCTGGTGCATTCTGGGCCTTGTTTTGAGGGTTAAGAGCAGCATTGTTTTGGTGCTAAAACTAGTAAAAAAACACACACTCAAAGCAAGGTACATGCTTTTTCCAGGGGTGGGGTTCCGGAACCCCTGGAACCCCCCCCCCCCCCCCCCCCCATGGGTCCGGCCCTGCATAACGTTACTCTGAGCTTCTTCTTTACATGTATAAACAGGAATACGCCGTGTGGCGCCAATTCAGGAAAATATAGTGCACGGAACATCAGACGAGTTGCCCAGAGCGGTCTGCCTCGGGTCGCCCGCAGTGCGCATGACAGAAAGCCGTTTCAGTCTTTGGGCAGTGCAGTAAAGCGCTCGCGAAGCACTCAGCGAGCGGCTTTGGGATATGCTCGCCCACCGCGCGCTTCGTTTTCCAAGATGGCGGCGGTGGGCGATGCTGTGTAGTGTGTCGCGGTCTTCTCGGCGTGGTTTTCGACGTGACCCGAGGGATCCACCGTTTTTCAAGGTTCAGGGACTACCCCAGCTAAATTTCCCATCATAACTACGTTCTGTCTGACGATTTCACTGACCGAATCGTCTGCTAGTTTAAGAAGTGCAACTTTTTCATATCTCGCAGTATTCGTGCCTTCTTCGTCGCCATCTTGAAGCGATTTGCCTCGTTATGATCCCGTTGCATAGACCAATCCAGAGCGACTTTGCTCTGAGCGGGCCACTGTGATTCTGAGCAACGCATGGCTGGTGTAGCATCAACCCTCGAGTACCCGTGTTTGGCCCCTGGCTTTAAACATCATGGACAGGCAATAATGCACGTACCGCTCTAAGGTAACCGTACGCATGGTAGAATTGTAGCGCTATGTCCTTATTTTCAAAACAAGAAAAGCAAATGCTTACACGACTCTCCGTCATTTCCCATCACAGTGGAACCCCCTTTTTTCCCCTCTCTCCTCAAAATAAGACGTCCTCCCTCCCCTTTCAGACCCTTCCCCCTCCCCATTCGATAAGTGTACAGTGTTAGTGTTAGTGTTAGTGTTTATCGGTACTTTTTTATGTGGTGACGTCAGCGTTTTGTGCGCAGTTCAAAGGTTAGGGGTTAAAGTTTACGTCTGCTTCCTTAGATCTGCTAACGAGCGGTGGTTAAAATCGACAGAAATAACGAGCCCTGAATTTTATTTGAAAACTCAGCGAACGCTTGTTTATTCACACAATTCCTTATAACTAGTATGTTCCTGAACAACTTAATGCTACAAATGTCAGTTTTATGTGTGATTTATTCCAGGTTTTGATGCACTAAATTCTCAGCCAAAGAAATGAATCGGAATGAGTGAATTTGCAGAAAGAGAAAGATACACGCAAACACTTTTCTTCTACACTACTCGTCATAAAAAACTTTACAGATGCGTTTGAGGGCAGATCTTTCTGATGAGGCCGTTTATCGTAAAACCAATTATATGAATGGAAAGGCCGTTTATTCCCCTAACTTATTCAGAAAACAGATTGAGTTTACATGACGTAGTGTCGATACAGTGGAACCTACAACACAGACACCCCCAAAATCAAATTCGCAAAATCAAGGTTCCCGCGATAAAATCGACAACAAATCAGAACAACTAAATCGAAACATGTTTAGCATGTCATTAGACAGAAAAATCACATCTGCACCCAAAACAGTCAGTTTTGTTCATATATCTTGTCTACCATGGATGCTAAGGCATGCTGAGCGGTGTAGGTGTCAATCCTCTCAGAAGGCAGTTTTTGATGCCGTTTTAGCGGGTAATGAGACAAAAAATGGTACATTTAAATAACTCGCCAACGCATTGCCTTCAAACTTTCGGAGATTTGTGCTAACACATGTCGTAAACTAAACACGAAATCTTAAGTCATTTGAGATATTAGTTCTGCTGTTATGCGACATACCAGAAAGAGTTTTAAAAATAAAGATGGACCCTGTCCGATTGAACAGAAAAACATTAAAATTTAGAAAAATTAAAGCTTCAATTTACCCTTAAATCTAATACAGTTTCAACAATGGCTGTTCACAGCGAACTTGTTCAAACGCACACACAAATTCTTGGAAAATGCTTTTTCAAGAGCCATTGATCAGTTAAGCCTGTCGGCAGTGAGCTTTGCCGACATTTGCGCTCAGCGCTATGAATGAGTCAACTTCTTAAAACATTTCGCGTTGAAAACCCATGTCTGATAAGATATGTACGTGAAATTTGAGTATGTGGCGCATCTGTCAGTGTTCTTGAAGATTTCAACAAATTAATTTTTTTCGATGAGTCAGCAAAAACCTACCGTCAATTTAAGAACTTTTTCTGACATGACAAATAACAGCAGACCTAATGTCTCAAATGACTTGAAATTCCGTATTTATTTTACGACATGTGTTAGCACAAATCTCCGAAAGTTTGAAGGCAATGCGTTGGCGAGTTACTCAAATGTACCATTTTTTTTGGTCTCATTACCCGCTAAAACGGCTTCAAAAACTGCCTTTTATGCCTTCTGAGAGGATTGACACCCACACCGCTCAGCATGCCTTAGCGTCCATAGTAGACAAGAAATATGAACAAAACTGACTGTTTTGGGTGCAGATGAGATTGTTCTGTCTAATGACATGCTAAACATGTTTCGATTTAGTTGTTCTGATTTGTTGTCGATTTTATCGCGGGAACCTTGATTTTGCGAATTTGATTTTGGGGGGTGTTTGTGTTGTAGCTTCCACTGTATTGACACTACGTCATGTCTTCTTCTTCTTCTTCTTCTTGGCGTTCGCAGAGGTTACACAATCAGTCCAGCACTGGTGATAAATGTTGTCGTTTTCTCCAACTCCTGTCGACTGCCGTATAGTTTGGTCTGCAAGGGAGTTGGTGACGGCCACACTTCTTTTCGTTCCTCATCTAGTAAGGGACATCGCTGTAAGATGTGTTCCGCTGTTTGGTCTTCTTGACCGCAGGCACAGGTTGGTGATGGCGCCAGCTTGAACTTTCGGTTCATGTGAGCATTGAGCCTGTTGTGGCCAGTACGCAGCCTGATGAGGTTGACTTGCTGCTCTCTGGACATTGTGTGGTAGTCATCTCTGTTTGTCCTTGGCCTCATCAATGCCTTGATGATTGTCTTCTGCTCACTAAAGCTGACACTGTTTTCAGGTTGGTCTTCCACGGCTCCTTCTTCTGCCCTTTCATTTCCTGGTATCCCACAGTGTGCTGGTATCCACTGGAGGACAACTCTTCTGGTTTGTCTGACCATCTGTAATGCTTTGGCCAGCTGTGGGAGTTTGTCGTTCTCTAGGGCCTGAAGGACTGAAAGGGCGTCCGAGAGGAAGACAACTTGGTAGCAAGGGTCTGCGGAGTCCTGAACCAAGGAGGCGGCCTGCATGAGAGCTTCTGCTTCTGCTTTATAGTTTGTGCAGTGTTTGCCAGTGGCAACGCTGGATGTAGCTGAATGTCCCCCAGGGAATTGGATGAGAATGCCTGCACCTCCATTGAGCACGGCGTTAGTTGCTGATCCATCGGTGTATACATGGATCCACGCCTCTTTTGGGTACTGTTCGTTGATCAGGGCTAAGGTGAGTGCCTGTCGAGCTGTATCATTCTGATCTTCTCCTGAGGTAACATGTGGAACACTGGTGCAGATCTGGATGCCTGGTTTCTCTGTTGCCTTGGGGGTTTCCTCTTCTTCTTGAGTCAGAGGTAGAGTGTTCTGTGGGAGGACTTCCCTGTACTGTCGAGAAAGTCTCTTGCTCTCGTGTACAAAACTGCTCCGTTTAAGCCGGTTCTTGGTGAGGTTGCTCAGTCTGTGCTTCATGGGGTGGTCGGGTAGGCACTTGAGCTTCTCGGCCTGTACCATAGTCTTGGCTTCTCTTCTCTGACAGAGGGGTTGGATGGTGGTAAGCTTCTCCATTTCCTTGATGGGCGTGGATTTCATTGCACCGGTGATGAGTCGGAGGGCCTGGTTTTGCACGCCTAAGCTTGCCGACCCTGCCGACAGCCAGTGCACGCTGTGTGTGCTGTAAACAGGTAGGCCTGCACTCTTTGACTCTCGGGGCACAAACAAACGGACAAACCAAAGGCAGTATTTTCATGCAATATTCGTGGATCAGCAGCAGACCTTTTGCAGGTTTCAAGTACGGGTAGACGTGCCCCGAGAGTCAAAGAGTGCAGACCTACCTGTTTACAGCACACACAGCGTGCACTGGCTGTCAGCAGCGTCAGCAAGCTTTAGGCGTCAGTCTAGTAAACTCCAAAATGACACCATGCGTCTTTGAAGACCAATTGTGAAAAAACTAAGCAACCGAGAACATTCCGGTTTTTTTCCTCTTCTCAGGAATTGATGGTTCTATGATCGTACCACCCCGCTCTCCTGCAACTTTTTCCGATTTTGAGATATCAAATTTTAAAACATGTTAAGTTATTTTATTCCGTGAGTATACAACACAAGACATATAATTATAAACCCGCAAAATATTCAATTAGCTTATCATTTCTGGTCACACAAAAATAAACAAGAAGGGCAAAGCCCATACGACTCACATGCTTGACCTCGACCCTTAGGGTAACTAAACCTAGCAATGACATCATACACTAAGAACTGCTTTACACATTTTTCCTACCAAAATACATGTGACCTTGACCCAAGGTCAAGGTCATCCAAGGTCATGCAACACAAAGCTGTTAATTCAAGACATAGGAAGTACAATGGTGCTTATTGGCTCTTTCTACCATGAGATATGGTCACTTTTAGTGGTTCACTACCTTATTTTGGTCACATTTCATAAGGGTCAAAGTGACCTTGACCTTGATCATATGTGACCAAATGTGTCTCATGATGAAAGCATAACATGTGCCCCACATAATTTTTAAGTTTGAAACAGTTATCTTCCATAGTTCAGGGTCAAGGTCACTTCAAAATATGTATACAATCCAACTTTGAAGAGCTCCTGTGACCTTGACCTTGAAGCAAGGTAAACCAAACTGGTATCAAAAGATGGGACTTACTTTGCCCTATATATCATATGTAGGTGAGGTATTCAATCTCAAAAACTTCAGAGAAAATGTGAAAAATGTGAAAAATAGCTGTTTTTTAGACAACATTTATGGCCCCTGCGACCTTGACCTTGAAGCAAGGTCAAGATGCTATGTATGTTTTTTGGGGCCTTGTCATCATACACCATCTTGCCAAATTTGGTACTGATAGACTGAATAGTGTCCAAGAAATATCCAACGTTAAAGTTTTCCGGACGTCCGGACGGACGGACGGACGGACGACTCGGGTGAGTACATAGACTCACTTTTGCTTCGCATGTGAGTCAAAAACGCTCGCGCTGGACCCGAGTACTCTTCAGACATTCACACACACACACACACACACACACACCTCACTCCTCTCTCTCACACACACACACACACACACACACACACACACACACACACACACACACACACACACACACACACACACTACCACATCTCTATTCTAAAACACGTCACGTTCCAAATCAAAAGACGACATTCTATTTTCTTACGTCACTATTCTGTACCATTCGGCGGCTTTGCTACGAGTATGGCATAGTCTTGGTTTGCCGAGACCTTGCACCGTTCTATCAGACTGCCTAGCTGGCTGTTGCACCGCGAATTCCTCCCACCGCCAAGTCGTTTTTTTGGCTCACGAAGTGTAGCCTATGCGATCGTAACTTTGTCTGTCTGTGCGTTTGTGCGTGTGTGTGTGCGTGTGTGTGTGTGTATGTCTGTGAGACTGTGGTAGAAACTTTAACATTTCCGAGTCTATGTGTGAGTGGTTATCCAAGACTATGGATAAAGCTCGCATAAGATTACGTCACGGTCAAAAGTGTTTGACGTCAATTAATGCATCATGACGGCATGCCTCCCTGTAGTCTTTCTCTCTCGCGTGGTGTGTGTGGTCTCGGTCATTTTTATTTTGAGCGGGCCGAGACTATTTGGCAGTCGTGTCCCTGTAAGTAGGCTACATGCAGACAGACAGATCTAGATCTAGTGTCTCTCTTTCTTGCACAGTGTCACCTAAGCTTACTGTGTGTGTGGGTGTGTATGTGTGACGGAGTGATTGAGTTTGTGTTACTGTTTGTCTATTTCTTACGTGAGCCTTGAAGGCTTCGCCTCTTGTTGTGGTTTATTTCGCATTTAGGTCCCAGGTAACATTATGAAGTTTTAATACGATCAATCGGACCTATTATCAAGTTAGTGTATCAACTTTTGAACGAACTGCGCCCAGTAGTTTCCCAGCCGCATAAGCGGTTAAGTCGAGACACACACACAGACACACAGACAGACACAATTAAAGTCTGCTGGACCCTAGTACTAGCGTACTCGGGGATAATTTTCTAACTGGTCTTTACTCGCACACACATGCATACTTCACTTTCTCACGTTACCACATTTAAGCCTTTGATGATGATGACGACGACCGGGTAGAATACGGTGACGGAGACAAATGACACATGGTGAAGACGAAGACGGTGTACATAATGGCGATAATGTTTACGAGGGCCAATATAGAAAGACGGAGACGAAGAAGGTGACAGTAGACATGCTGGTATGACGAGTGACAATGGATGGACGTAGATGCTATGGTACAGTCATGCTCTCATGCTCTCTGGCTCTCATGTTCTCTGGCTGCTGAAGGAGACTATGGCGGTGGGGGTTGCCGGAGTCATTCTTCCTCGGTTCCTCCCTTTTGTCTGACGTACAAAGAAAAGGACAATAATAAGTCTCTGGCGTGTAAACTGGCAATGTTGTATACATATGCATGGAGTTGGCCAGTTTACATAAACACTACTAATAATTCGATGCTATAACTAAACCGGTTTACAACATCAAAGATTATTTACCTCACTTCGGCAATTCATTCACTCTATGTATTAACAACTTCCATCCGTCCTCTGTGACAATTCAGGTAAAAGTGACCGGGACAGCTCACCCGTCCACCAGTTGGGGTGGATTCACAAAAACTTCACGTGCAACGCCATTTGCGTCATGTGATGTCTGCGATATCTGTTCTTGAAAAAACTAAATACACACAAAACACAAGTAAAGTATAATAAATATAATTAAATCACTCCAAGACTCTGTGCTGTAACAAACAGTTATTAAATAAATAGTTATATTCAATCCTGAGCAATAAACGAAAAGAGGTATTTAGGGGCAGCGTCACAATTAGCAAAACACTAAATCGTTCATTGTTTCATCCATTTCACAACTAGTGCAATAGCCTGCTGGTCAAGACATTGGACCAGACATCTTAAGGTCCGTCGGTTCGAATCTCAGTCGAGGTGTTTCTTTTTTTTTTTTTGCCTTAAAAGTTTGTTTAACCGTGAGAGTGATAGAAAGTTACAAACGCAAAAGTCGAGCGAAGAGAGAGACTCAGTAATGCTGGGGTTTACTGGAGTGTAATAAAAACAGAGAGACAGACAAACAGAGGAAAGGAGAATGAGAGAGAGAAAAAATTCGACTGGAGTGCACAACAACAAAAAGAGAGA
Source organism: Littorina saxatilis (assembly GCF_037325665.1). Taxonomy (NCBI): domain Eukaryota; kingdom Metazoa; phylum Mollusca; class Gastropoda; order Littorinimorpha; family Littorinidae; genus Littorina; species Littorina saxatilis. Next base: position 35,204,606 of record NC_090260.1, on the reverse strand, counting down.
GAGAGAGAGAGAGAGAGAGAGAGAGAGAGAGAGAGAGAGAGAGAGAGAGGCAGAGAGAGACAGACAGAGAGAGAGAAAGGTAGAGAGAGACAGACAGACAGAGAGAGAGAGAAAGGTAGAGACAGACAGACAGAGAGAGAGAGAGAGAGAGAAAGGTAGAGAGAGACAGACAGAGAGAGAGGGATAGACAGAGAAAGGTTGCAGAAAATCCAATCACTAGCCAGAAACGATTGACAGGTGCAAGTAATCTGTAAGTAGTTTCCAGCCTGTAAAAACATTGGCGACATTTGTCTTAGATTAAAAACACACACAGGCGCGCACAAAAACTTTCCCTTTATGTACAGTGGTTCACCACCCTCCCACCCCCCGCACACTCTCGCTCATCTAATTATAAGTGGTAATAAGAGATATTTGGATATAAAAGGGTATTCTTAAAAGGTTCTGATAAAAATATAAAGTAGCTATGAGAAGCAATGGCGTTAGTTGCAGTAATATCTCTTCATACCCAGGGACCAAGTGGGTGCGTGTGCACAAGTCTAGCGATAAGTTTGGGACCATGCCACCCAAGGTCTTTATTAAAACTTAAAAGATAGCTTAATTTTTCATTTGGGGTATTTGGCAGGATATTTCTGTTCGAGTTTATAAACTGAATCAGGGGTTGAAAGTGGCATGAGTTCAAATCACACTTCAAAGTCAAATGAGCCATGCTGAGGTCGGATTGACAGGTGCATTTAAGCTCTAGAAATTGGTAGTTCCCAGCTTCTGCCCTTAGGCGGTTAATCCTTTTTTTTTTTATTACACGTGGGCATGCATTATAGGTGTTCATCTGTTTTGATGGGGCTTCCTGAATGAGCCAGCCAGAACTTATTGCCGTGTGTATGTATTTGTTCTTCCATTCTCTCCAGAGAAGAGAGTCTGTACGGCTATTGATCTCAGAAGCAGACAATGGCAGGTCTACCTCGGAGGCGCCTATGCCTTGGGCAGCTTCTTTAGCGGCTTTGTCTGCTCTCTCGTTGCCAGGCACGTTCACGTGTGCTGGACACCAGACCAGGTTAATCTCGCTTCCTCTTTTTTATAATTTTATTTGCCAGCTCCTTTATGGCAATGACAAGATCCTGTCTTTTTGATGCTTCAATGGTTGCTTTGGAGTCAGAGAAGATAGCTATCTTTTGAGGAGGAGTGTTCTTGAGATTGAGATGAACAAGCGACATGCAGATGGCAAGGAGCTCAGCTGAGAAGATCGAGTTTCTGTTGCACAGTTTAAATTTCCTTGTCAGGTCATCGCTGGGGATTACTAAAGCTGCGCCAGCCTTCCCCCTACTGCGTCACCGAAACATTGGTCATTGAACGCGTTATAAAAAAAACCTCACAGGTTGCATTGCAGATTGATCATATGACATACATGAATGATATTCCAACAAAATTGATATTTTTTTGCATTAAAACGAGATCTTTGTTTCTAAAAGCATATGATAGACATTGTCAAATTTTGTTTTGAAAATGATGAGTTTTGCATGAGCAAGACATAATTTGTGGCCCATCGGAAATCGGAAATTCCCGTTATTCGTCACATTCGTGTCCTATTATTTAAAGATGTTGCAACCCCAAGAGGCCCAAGTACTACTACGTTTGCACGCTACGCGGAGACGAGCGTGACCCGTCAAGCGTCTCAGTGTTTAGTCGACGACTATCTGAAATAAAGTATCGGCGACGACTGTTTGTTGGTGTTAATCTGTTACTTTCCGTTCCGTTTGTATGGCCATGTTGGGTTTGATGCGTGCATGCCTGGTTTTCTCCTGTAGATGGGTGTCGGTACAGAAGGTCTGCCCGCTGTCCTCAGTCAACATGCTCCGTCTTCATGGCAGCTCAAATTTTTTATCGAGGTTCTCTCCTCTAGATCCGCCGTGTTTCGCCTAGGGGCTTGCGCTGCCTAGTTGATAGGGTCACCTCGTAGAGGATGTGGTCATAGACCACGCACGGTCGGTCTTGGGATAGGGAAACGTTATGCTAGTCCGGAGGGATTACGCCACAATGGCCACCTCGCGAAGACCCAGGGTCCTAGACTAGGGAGGTCCAAGGGGGAGCACCGGGAGGGCTACCCCTCTACCCGCACCTCCAACACAATCCCTTCCCCTGGTAGCTTCATCCCCAAGAAGGAAACAGAGCTACCTGCAACACCCCATCTGTTACTTTGATGCCGACAGCTTGACTAAATGTTGTTATATCGCTTCACGCGACTTGTTTTTGTTTTATTTTTCCCTCCGTTATCTGGGCATTTCTTCATTTCTTTTACCTTCCCCTCTCTGTCGGTGACTACTCTCTCTAGAATCCGGCCCGGGTTGGACACGGGTCAACTGTTTGTGCTGACCCAGAAACGGTTTCCATGTCCCACCCCCGTGTCACCACGTTCTCTCTCTCTCTCTCTCTCTCTCTCTCTCTCTCTCTCTCTCAGCATGGCTTGAAACAGTTTAGTGTGACTTGAGGTCGCGGATTAGAATCCGACCCGGGTAGGTCACAGGTCAACTGTTTGTGCAGACCCAGAGACAGTATCCATATCCTGCCCCCGTGTCACCACGACCACGGGGAGGATATCTTGTTCCCGTTAAGGTCAATGCTTGTTTTAACAGAGAACACCGGTACCAGCGCTTGTGAAGCGATGGCTGAATTGTCTTCGACGTCAAAATTACGTGTCACTGATCCTGGTACTCTGTTGTCTGTTCAATAACTGTATCAGCTGCGCTTTCTTGTATCCTTAATATTGTATTTTTCTTTCTTTGAGGTAATTTTGCAACTTTGGTACTTGCAATCGCATGAAAATTCTGCTGTTCGGTAGCCATTGTTTGGATCAGTGGAACGATAACTCTTGAGAGCAAAAAGTTGGCCCGCACGCCAGTGAACCTTCCTTATCTCTCGCATAGGAGAGCTATGATACAACGAATAATGTAACAAAAACGAATAATGTAACAATTGTAACACAATTGTTACATTATTCGTGGCGGATGTAGCTTTTCCTTTAAATTGCTATCGAGATTTTCTTTATAAATATAATTCACTAGGAAACACTAGACTGATAATTATTGTGATGCACACAAATTCGTGTGCTGTCCAGTGAGGTCAAGAACAAAGGGTTTATAAGAGTGTCCAGGAGAAATTATTTTTGCTTTCTTTCGAGCTTTTTCTTATCGGGAAATATTTATCGGAGGAAAAACAAATGTCATCATATTTTTGCATGAATGTGCATGTGATAATGAATATTTATGTTTGTAAATGTGCGTGCGAATTAATATGTGTATTTTAATGTGTTATTCCCGACTTGTAGTAGCTTTCCACTGGGAGGAAGCACATGGTGGCCGCCATTATTAGCCTCGGCTTCAAACCTCCTGTTAAAAAACACTTTTAGACAGGAATTAAGATAAGTGTCGTCGCGGTTTTGTTTGCTTGTTTTGGGATGGTTTTTTTTCCGACATCAGGTCCAATCTTTTTCGTTCTGTAACTTGTTCTTTTCTTTGATTCTATGTACCTAAACCTTTCTTCGTAACTAAAAATATGTCTAGTTTCTAATGGAGTTCCATATCGATACACACCGACACATATTTTGCAAGCACAAGAAGAGTAATTGCTATCTGAGTGTAAATATTCAGAATTATGTACAATACCAATGAATAATTATACAAATTAGATTGTTGTTTGCTTTTTTAAGATAGAATTTCTGTTTATTGTTTTACCAATTTTTGTCAAAAGGTCAATGAAATCTATTTCTCTATTTCTCGAGCTATGTTAAATCTGCACTATGGGATTTACCCATTCTAACAACAGAATAGTTATGGAATGTAGTACGAAGGCTACCACAACGCAACAGTCTTAATCTTGTTTCTTTCATTAAACTGGTAACATTGTTTTTGTACAAGTTCGAAACCGAATTTATATTTCCAAAATAGTGCTGTAATAGGTTTGCCTACTGTGTTTTGTTAAGGATTATTCGGATCTGCAGGGAATTCATGAAAAACGTTTGACAGCAAATGTGTGTTGCTAACCCGTGATTAGTAAAAATCGCGGTTTTAGGTTCGACGTGATTTGTGAAATGTTTTTACAAATCACGTCGAACCTAAAACCGCGATTTGTAAAAATGTAAAAATGTAAAAATATCGCATTCCACAAAGTAATGCATGCCTTTTATTATTATGAATTTTTCTTGTTTAGAGCCTCTACGCTGAGTGGTGGGGGTGGTTTTAGATCCACGTCCCATTTTGGTGCAATCCCATTTTGCTGCCGTCCCATTTTTTTGCCCCATCCCATTTTCGCGACATTTCACAAGCCAAGCGTCATTTTACTAACATGTCATAACAATAGCGCGACATCCCATTTTGACACCATATCCCATTTGGCCGCCATGCCGTTTCACCGCCATTCCATTTCGCCCCCATCCCATTGTCGCTACATTTCACAAGCCAAGCGTCATTTTACTACCGTGTCATAACAATAGCGCAACATCCTATTTTGACACCATCCCATTTGGCCGCCATCCCATTTTTGATTTATTCTTCTTGCCAAGCCTCACTATACTGCGTTATTCAACTAGGAAGACATTCCGTTTACACAAAATCCCATTTTTGCCACAATCCAAAATGTCGCGAAATAGGGATGGCGACGAAATGGGATGACAGCAAAACGGCATGGCGACAAAATGGAATGTGGCGCTAGTGGTATGACACGGTGGTAAAATGACACTTGGCCTGTGAAATGTCGCGAAAATGGGTTGGGGGCGAAATGGGATAACGGCAAAACGGGATTGCGTCAAAATGGGACGTGGAGCTAATGGTACATGACATGGGGGTAAAATGACACTTGGCCTGTAAAATGTTGCAAAAATGGGATGGGGGCGAAATGGGCTAACAGCGAAACGGGATTGCGCCAAAATGGGAAGTGGAGCTAATGGTACATGTACATGATATGGTGGTAAAATGACACCTGGCCTGAGAAATGTCGCGAAATGGGATGGGGTGAAATGGGATAACGGTGAAACGGTACTAATAGATCCCTTGACTTTGGGGTAGCGCGACTCTGTTACTGCTAGCTTTCCACTGGGAGGAAGCGACCCGAATTTCCAAGCGATGGGACAAAAAAGTAATGACATTTTTCTCTCTCAATAGATCGCTTCACTTTGGAGATGATAAGTTAAATATTGGGCGCATTTACGTGATTTGTAAAACATTTTACAAATCGCGGGGAGGGGGGTAGAATCAGAGCATAACGGCGTGTGTCTATCTGTCTGTGCATGTGTGCGAGTGGCGTCACTGATTCTGCAAAAAGCGTGCATGCCATGTGAGTGACATGTGAATTTTGAGAGTGGATGCTAACCCTAACCCGAGACTGTATTATGAGCTATTTTACACTTTTTCTAATCTAAGTCTAAGTTTGTCTAAGTTGAAAAAAGGGCTACCCCCGAATAATGTATTCGTTTTTGTTACATTATTCGTTGTATCAGAGCTATCCGAGCGGGGTATTGTGCAAGTTGGCTATTACCAGCATATTACTGTCCGATACGCAATAATCTCAGCCAATGGTTATGATGACTATGACACTGATGATGGTGATTGTGGGGATGGTGACGATGATGATGATGGTGATGATGTTGTTGATGTTGATGATGATGATGATGATGACGATGATACTGATGATGATACTGATGATGATGATGATGATGTTGTTGTTGGTGGTGATGATGATGATGATGATGATGTTGATGATGATGATGATGATGATGATGACGACGACGTGTTTTACAGGTCCAGTGGCTACGTAACGGCGGCAAATGCGGGGTGTGTGGCGACGCGTACCACGGGCCGAGGGAGCACGAGGCAGGGGGCAAGTTCGCTAACGGCATCGTCACGCGCACCTACCGCCAGGGTGACGTCATCCCCATCACGGTGCATCTCACGGCAAATCATCAGGTCAGTGCATGGTCCTAACACGTTGCCGCTAACAAGGGACGTGGGCCTTGTTGGTATTTCACTAACCTATAAAAAAAAGTTAAGGACCACTTTTTCAAACGCAAGCCATACAGAAATGACAAGGTTAAATGACGTAATTTTTTCTGTATTGTTTTATTGAAGAACCGAGGACTGTCTATAGAAAATGTCACGTCAAACATGCCAGCGAAAACAACGCTAGAGCTTGTTACTCAAGACAACCCTCTGATTTCAAATTCACAACAGTAGTATTTCTATTTTCTTACAACGAAAAACTGCAAAATCTTATCCCGGCAGCGATCACCAGATAATCTCCCACTAATCGGTAGTGCGATGTCCTACGACGTAAGGTGACATCTTCCCGGACCATCACAGAGCCCCCATCAAACGATTTTGTTCTAAAACAGTGCCATCTGCAAAGCGCTCTCTACGACGCTTCCATACTCTGATGCGTCCATCAGCAGGATCCAAGAAGAGGCGGGACCCATCTTTTAACAAGAACTGAGCCCTACTTCTTCTTCTTCAGCGTTACAGAATGTTCTGGTTACGTGTGAGCTCGTTTGCCCATTTGGGTTCCCCAAACTATACTCTGAGAGCATAGTCAGCTTCACTCCGCTTTCGTCGAGATGGCATGCTGGATATTTTCGTGTTTCCATAACCCACCGAACTCCGACATGGATTACAGGATCTTTTCCGTGCGCACTTGGTCTTGTGCTTGCGTGTACACACGAAGGGGGTTAAGTCACTAGCAGGTCTGCACATAAGTTGACCTGGGAGATCGGAAAAATCTCCACTCTTATACAGGGTGACCCCCCAAAAAAGAGTACCCAAACAAAATTGAATAACTTTGTCAATTTTAACTTTTTTTCTTTCTTTTTGAGGTGAGTCAAGCTAATCCACTGCATGGTTGGATGAAATAAAAGCTGTTCTCACAATGAACTATACTAATGATCAACGGACGTTTTGCATAGAGACCTATTTTCGCACAAAATCATACAGAGATGTGCAAGTACAGTTCCAGAGACACTTCGGTCAGCGCGATTTCTATCTTTGGGGGTTCCTGAAAGACAACATCTACAGGAACAACCCACAGACAATCACAGAACTCAAGAGAGCCATCACAACAACCATTCGCGGAATCTCGCAACAGGAGTGTGTGCGGGTGATTGATAACTTTGCGCGGCGAGTTCAAGTTTGCCTGCAGCGGCGTTTGGAGCATGTTCTGTAGAATGAGCATAACTTTCCTGAAAGACAAGCTAGAACGCTAAAATTTTCTGTGCAAATCATGCAGAGGCTACTTGTGTGTGTAAATAAATTTTATGAAGATTGCTTTATTTTTGTTCAATTTATGACGTTTTCTTTGGGTACGCTTTTTTTGGGGTCACTCTGTATAACCCACCACGCGGCCGCGACCGGGATTCGAACTCACGACCTCCCGATTAGGAGGCCGACGTCTTACCACCCCGCCACTGCGCCCGTCACTGAGCCCTACGATGACGTAACCACCTCACATGTTGAGTACACCAGGCTCGGTGGGCAGGTGGAAGGTTGGCAGTCAATGTTGTTTTGCGGACTGGGCGTCTTTCACTGAAGTTGAAAGCGTGTAAGCAGTTTGTAACACTTTGATTAATGACAACAGTGTGGTGGCAAGCTCATTGTCGATGCCTGCTGCCTTTTCAGTAACCCTTTTTTGCTGCATGGCCTTCATTTGGATGAGGCGATCCTTCATTGTTGTGGTGACTTGTAGGCCGACCATAACATTGTCGTAACTGTACTCTGCTAATTGCTTGAAGCCATTCCTTTAGTCAGATGATGTTGAAGTGAGACACTGCAACACTCCGAACCACTTGCCTGGCAGAAACAACATCTTGTAAGCCATCAAACTGCCCTTGCCTTATCCAAGTCGCTCCGCTTTCGTGACAGGGGCATGTTGTTTCATTGAATTATTTTGTCAGTGTGTCATTTTACAAACACAAATTTGTGAGCACATTTCGTGGCTGGAACCCTTTTGTAACACGTGCATTGCTGGTTGTTGTCCTGGCATGTCTTGCACCGATTTCATAGGACTTTGAAAACTGCCCCCTTTTTAAAACAAAAACTAACTTTTTCCGCCTGTTTAGTATGACACAGTAACACTGCCTGCCAAAAGGTTCCTAGAGCAAAACTCACTGCCCTTTTGTTAATTCAAAAAAGTCACGTTTCAATCAAATTGTCAAATCCTTGATTTTTGGCGAATATTTTAAAGATTGTGGACATTTCATGACCGGTCCTTAACTTTTTTTGACGAGTATATATGACATGGGGCGGTGAAAATACCTGGTTTAACTGGGATCTGTGAAATGGGCGGAAAATTAATAAATTGCTATATATTTTTGATGAGACTGTTGAAGCAACAATCATATAAAGACACCAGATGAATACCCGCTTCGCCGGGTACGGCTGCGCCGGGAAAAAGTCGAGCCGAATACCCGGCTGCGCCGGGGACCCGGCTATGCCGGGTACGGAGGAAGGGAGATAAACGCGGCTGAAAACACTGGAGAAGATAAGGAAGAGTTACTGGGAATGGATCCAGAGAAAAACCAAAATCGGTTCAGCGCTGCGCGCTGAGAGCACGTGTTGAAATATCTCATCGATGAGGTTGTGTCCGGGGTGTAGCTGAATACGGTCTCCAAATTTGAAAAAGATCCACCGAGAAGTTTGGCCGTGCATCGCGGACACTCACACACACACACACACACAGACAGACAGACACAAGTCGTATATATATATATATATATATATATATATATATATAGAAGATAGAAGATGCTGGCCATAGCATTGTATCCTCGCGTAGCTGACAAAAGGCCGCCATGATACAACGAATAATGTAACAAAAACGAATAATGTAACAATTGTTACATTATTCGGGGGTAGCCCTTTTTTCAACTTAGAAAAAGTTAGACTTAGATTAGAAAAAGTGTAAAATAGCTCATAATAGTCTCGGGTTAGGGTTGGCATCCACTCTCAAAAATCACATGTCACTCACATGGCATGCACGCAGAATCAGTGACGCCACTCGCACACATGCACAGACAGACAAACACACGCCGTTATACTCTGATTCTACCCCCCCCCCCTACCCCTCCACCCCTACCCCCCACTCCCTCTTTCTCTCTTCCCTCGTTCTCTCTCTCCGGGCTAACCGTCATAACAGCCCATCAGAACGCCCGCTTCGTGCACCCAGGTCCACAGCCAATCAGATACATGTACCCACTTTGGGCACAAATGTTAACCCGTGATATGTAAAAATGTAAAACATGTAAAACATTTTTACAAATCGCGGGGTGATGTTTTACAAATTACGTAAATGCGCCCGATATTTAACTCATCATCTCCAAAGTGAAGGGAAAAAAATGTCATTACTTTTTTGTCCCATCTTTTGGAAGTTCGGGTCGCTTCCTCCCAGTGGAAAGCTAGCAGTAACATAGTCGCGCTACCCCAAAGTCAAGGGATCTATTAGTCCCGTTTCGCCGTTATCCCATTTCACCCCCATCCCATTTCGCGACATTTCTCAGGCCAAGTGTCATTTTACCACCATAGCATGTACCATTAGCTCCACATCCCATTTTGGCGCATTCCAGTTTCGCCGTTAGCCCATTTCGCCCCCATCCCATTTTTGCGACATTTCACAGGCCAAGTGTCATTTTACCACCATGTCACGTACCATTAGCTCCACTTCCCATTTTGGCGCAATCCCGTTTCGCCGTTACCCCATTTCGCCCCCATCCCATTTTCGCGACATTTCACAGGCCAAGTGTCATTTTACCACCGTGACATTCCACTAGCGCCACATTCCATTTTGTCGCCATGCCGTTTTGCTGTCATCCCATTTCGCCGCCATCCCTATTTCGCGACATTTTGGATTGTAGCAAAAATGGGATTTTGCGTAAACGGAATGTCTTCCTAGTTGAATAACGCAGACATTGCGGCCTCAACAATCACTAAAAGCCGGATATAACGTCATCAAAGACATTTATCGAAAAAATGAAAAAACATTTGTCTGGGGATATCATACACAGGAACTCTCATCTCAAGTTTCATGAAGATCGGTCCAGTAGTTTTGTCTGAATCGCTCTACACACACACACACACACACACACACACACACACACACACACGGTGTTTGACCGCCGAGTGATGCGTCCTATACTAGCTGTGGCTGATCATCCACTCTCAGCAATGAGGTGCAATTCCGACGTCAAAACTGACGAAATATGAACTAGCACCGATCATTCTGATAGGGTTTTGACAAGGGATGTTCTTCCTTTATACTTTTCTAGGTAAGGTTCCACATTCATTTCCTATTTTTCGGAATTTAACTTTCATTATGTATTTGTTTGGCCATCGAGAGGTAACGCACGTATCGGTAACGTATGCATTGTCCTTTATTCCCCCCTCTGCTTCTTTCCATCTGCAAACTGGAAGGGGTGTTTATTTTTCGGTAAACACCCAGCAACCAACAAATAACCACCCAGCAACAAGCACGAATCCATCCTGAACTCAGGTCAAAATGAGTTCGGCTCATTCTCTCCCTGACCGGACGCTACAGTCCTACGCGAATCTATCAAAACAAAAATACAGAGTTATCTCCCATATGGTTTTCGCGAGCATGATCTAAACGTTCTGTTCTTCACAGTTATGATAAAGACATCGTTCTAAGGTCAAAACAAGTCGAAATTTTGGGACTGCTGCCGGAAGGAGACCGTAATATATGGTTTCATCACTGTCAACTGGTTACAGAAAAAATCGTCTGCTCCAGTGAGCGCGGAAACCAAACGGTTGATTATCACGTGACACTTTTGCCATATTTAGAGTTGTTTGCACAGTAAATACAGCCGCGAAAATAGCTCGCTTAAAACTGTCTTACATATCAATTCCTTTGTAATTTAAAAATTACAAAACACCATGAAAAATCATTATCGACGATCGCGAATCTGCTTATATCAATAATACATTACAAAAAGCTCTTAATATGTAAAAAAAAAAAAAACTCAAGGCATCCTGTCAGGGAGAGAATGAGCCGAACTCATTTTGACCTGAGTTCTTCTTCTTCTTCTTCTTCTTGTCGATCACTGACCTGAATTCAGGATGGCACGAATCCTCAATAGCTCATGGGTTGAGAAGCTACACTTTGTGGGCACTACTTTTAGCGACTGAACATTTCCGAACGCTCAAATGCTTGTACAAACCCTCGACGCCAGCTAGGTATCAAGGCAAGTAACTCTCATACTTTGTGAAGAGACTAGAGTTGTTCCCCTTCCGGATTTCGACACACTGGGCCACTTCAATAAAAAGATTGCAATCCTTCGGTCACTTATCAACTGTATTTCATTTTATATACAGAACAACAGCAAGCAAATACACACATCCTTGAATTTAAAAAAAAAAAGGAAGCGGTTCCATAAACTGTCTTGCCTCAGAAATCCAAACTTCATACAGTATTTGACGTTGGAACACGGGGGCAAAAGTTTGCTACTTAATACGACGGAAGAAAATTTCCTCAGTGATACCAAAACATGAAAAGAACCCCAAAATATCTGCCTTTATCGCCCAAACAGAACAACGGCATAACTGTTTGCTTGATTTTATTTCAAATCAAATAAACTGCTGTGAAGTCTTAGCAGAATTGAATGGTTTTAACAGAACTATAGTCCTACAACCGACCATTATTGATTAATCACTCGCCTGCGCAGGTAGACTTGCAGAGTGATTAATTAGGATTCGATCAAACTGTGGCACAAAAACACCTTTGAAAAACTGAAGCTCGCATTTATCATTATCCGCCAACTTCGTCAATTATTTTTCATATTCACTGAGACTCGGTATGTAACCGCTACGTATTATGATTGACACGCAGAGTACCCTGGTGGCTATGAAAACACGTAATATGTTTTTTCTTCTTCTCTATGTAGCATGTTCTTGTGCATCCTACTATAGGCATAGATTGCTCGGCTTCTGGAATAATTTCTTGTAAACCATAGGTATCGTATAATTATAACATTCAAAAGAGCGCAACTACATTTCTTGACAACGACGTCGGATCTGTGATTTAACAACAGGCTTGCGTGATTAGTTTTTACTAGGGGTTGAAATACACTTATTTGTGAAACTTAAAAAAGTCCATAAACGTATAAACTATGTTTGCAATATTCGTTTCAACTTTGCTTACGTCTTTATCCTCGAAGTTGACGACATAGGTAACACACCCAAATTCATAGACTTAAATTTGTTTGTATTGCTATTCACGACTTGCAATAGGGTTTGTCACTGTCTCTGCGGTAAGAATAATCGGAAAGGGTGCAATATGTGGGTTTCCCACGCGGTTTAGCGTGTGAGAATTTTCTGCGAGGACGTTTCACTAAAAGTGAGTGGCTGCAGCCGGGTTACGGCATACAGGGGTTCTGTGTGCTGATCAGTCTTTCAAAGCCAGCCATGTTGTAAAGTTTCCACGTGTTTTCTCCCAGTGTTTTCTAACCGGAAGTTCTGGTTCCCCCAACCAACCGTATGGCCTTCACCTTGGGTCTGTTAATTATACTGGGTCACGGGGTCCTTCAATTCGTGAATAAATGTTTGTCTTCTTTCCCTTCCATCTTTTATTCATTACAAAGTTAGTCGTATGTGATAAACGAGTGAGATTTTTGCGTGATGTAAATCACCCCAGCAAGGCGACAGTAACGTATGAATCGTTTTTATTTTTAGTCAAGTTTTGACTAAATATTTTAACGTAGAGGGGGGAATCGAGACGAGGGTCGTGGTGTATGTGTGTGTGTGTGTGTGTGTGTGTGTGTGTGTGTGTCTGTGTGTGTGTGTAGAGCGATTCAGACCAAACTACTGGACCGATCTTTATGAAATTTGACATGAGAGTTCCTGGGTATGAAATCCCCGAACGTTTTTTTCATTTTTTTGATAAATGTCTTTGATGACGTCATATCCGGCTTTTCGTGAAAGTTGAGGCGGCACTGTCACGCCCTCATTTTTCAACCAAATTGGTTCAAATTTTGGTCAAGTAATCTTCGACGAAGCCCGGGGTTCGGTATTGCATTTCAGCTTGGTGGCTTAAAAATTAATTAATGACTTTGGTCATTAAAAATCGGAAAATTGTAAAAAAAAATAAAAATTTATCAAACGATCCAAATTTACGTTTATCTTATTCTCCATCATTTGCTGATTCCCAAAACATATAAATATGTTATATTCGGAATAAAAACAAGCTCTGAAAATTAAATATATAAAAATTATTATCAAAATTAAATTGTCCAAATCAATTTAAAAACACTTTCATCTTATTCCTTGTCGGTTCCTGATTCCAAAAACATATAGATATGATATGTTTGGATTAAAAACACGCTCAGAAAGTTAAAACAAAGAGAGGTACAGAAAAGCGTGCTATCCTTCTTAGCGCAACTACTACCCCGCTCTTCTTGTCAATTTCACTGCCTTTGCCATGAGCGGTGGCCTGACGATGCTACGAGTAAAATGGCATTGCGTTCAGTTTCATTCTGTGAGTTCAACAGCTACTTGACTAAATATTGTATTTTCGCCTTACGCGACTTGTTATATTTAGTCAAGTTTTGACTAAATATTTTAACATCGAGGGGGAATCGAAACGAGGGTCGTGGTGTATGTGTGTGTGTGTGTGCGTGTGTGCGTGTGTGTGTGTGTGTAGAGCGATTCAGACTAAACTACTGGACCGATCTTTATGAAATTTGACATGAGAGTTCCTGGGTATGAAATCCCCGAACGTTTTTTTCATTTTTTTGATAAATGTCTTTGATGACGTCATATCCGGCTTTTTGTGAAAGTTGAGGCGGCACTGTCACGCCCTCATTTTTCAACCAAATTGGTTGAAATTTTGGTCAAGTAATCTTCGACGAAGCCCGGGGTTCGGTATTGCATTTCAGCTTGGTGGCTTAAAAATTAATTAATGACTTTGGTCATTAAAAATCGGAAAATTGTAAAAAAAAATAAAAATTTATAAAACGATCCAAATTTACGTTTATCTTATTCTCCATCATTTGCTGATTCCAAAAACATATAAATATGTTATATTCGGATTAAAAACAAGCTCTGAAAATTAAATATATAAAAATTATTATCAAAATTAAATTGTCCAAATCAATTTAAAAACACTTTCATCTTATTCCTTGTCGGTTCCTGATTCCAAAAACATATAGATATGATATGTTTGGATTAAAAACACGCTCAGAAAGTTAAAACAAAGAGAGGTACAGAAAAGCGTGCTATCCTTCTTAGCGCAACTACTACCCCGCTCTTCTTGTCAATTTCACTGCCTTTGCCATGAGCGGTGGACTGACGATGCTACGAGTATACGGTCTTGCTGAAAAATTACATTGCGTTCACTTTCATTCTGTGAGTTCCACAGCTACTTGACTAAATATTGTATTTTCGCCTTACGCGACTTGTTAACCATTCTCGGCAAAATTGTAGCGCTTGTATCATTCGGAAATCCAAAGTTATTTACTTTCAAAAGTCGTCACATACTAGTGCATATAATCACATTTTAAAGTGATTGAACCACATCCGTGGTTTAAGAATAAGTCAAGGCGATAGCTATAATTTTATCGAACCTCATTACTGCGAATGGGTGGCATATCAAGGTGCCTACCCCCCCCCCCCCCCCCCCCCCCCCAGATATGACTGCGGGGTCGTGGTGCCACCAACTACTGTCTTCTGTATGATAATTTATAGATGGTAATTCTTGATGAGAGTACCTTCGCCTTGTCATCATTTTGGGCTCTAGAAGCTGATGCGGGCTCCGACTGGGGTAAGAACGGGAGAGTTTGCTGCGTGACGGTAACATCAAGGAGTACTCATATTGAATCGCGCTTCCATTGAGAAGCAGACACAATTTAGCAGATGTTTCCCTTCGTTATGCAAAGTGTCCCATGAAATGGCTGTGTCCGTGTTGTGACCTTGCCAGTGATGTGTGCAGGGCTGGTTCGAGGTGAAGATCTGCCCGGTCAACGACCCCAAGACGGCGGCGACCCAGGAGTGTCTGGACAAGCACGTGCTGCTGCGCGCTGACGGCGGGGGCATGCGCTTCCCGGTGATCAAGGGCAAATACAACGCCTTCTTCAACTACACCGTGCAGCTGCCCCCCGACCTTACCTGCAAGCAGTGCGTCGTCCAGTGGAAATACCGCACAGGTGTGATACATTTAGATTTGTTGAGAGGGAGGGGGGGGGTATGTCGTGCAGTGGAAATGCCACACATTTAAGAGACACTTGGATGCGTGGAGGGTTGCGCTCGTGCAGGTGATATGAGCGTCTTGACGGCTAAACTGACGTCCACCTCAGAAAGTGAGGTTCTTCTTACAAAAACACAATACGCTCTTGCAATGCCATTCAATTGTGATTGGTACAAGTTTCCTGACTATTTGTTGTGTGTGTGTGTGTGTTTGTTTTTTGTTAAAGTTCTGGCGTGTGTGTCTTCTATTTCACAAAGGGTGACAAATTAGGGACTCCACGAATAAAGAAACACCTCTACCCCCAAATCGATGTCAATCTTCTGGAAATTCTAAGCACACAGTCGTCGTCACTTCTAAACGTAAAACGTCTGTCCCTTTTCAAATTGTGCACAAAATGCTTAAATAACCATTGGCAGTCAATGTTGGCACACATCAGCGACGACGATCAAAAAAAGAAACAGCCAGTCAGAGTAAAAGAAGTCATACTGACTGGTCGTGACAAAAAGGCATCAGAAACGAGAGCTGAGACATTAAGCAAACGAGTTTGGCTGAACAACTCCATTCAAGTAACCCCCTTTCTTTTGCAGGCAACACGTGGGACAAGGACGACAACTCTGGCGTGTTCTGCCTGGGTTGCGGGCCGCAGGAAGAGTTCTACAACTGCGCGGACATCGAGATCGTGCCGGACAAGGCCAGGAAGACCAAGGCACAGGCCGAATCTGGCCTCAAGTCCACGCTCACCCAACAAGCAGATGACGCACCAAAGAAAGACACCAAACCCGAACAGAAAGAACCCGAAGTGGCGAAGGAAACGAAATTAGGCAACGAGGCAAAGAAAGCTGAGGTCGGCAAACCAGTTGATGCGGTGAAGGTCAAGAAAGAAGATCCTATTCAGGCGATGAAGAAGACGCCGGAAGACGTGGTGAAGAAAAAGGGGGTGAAGGAGAAAACGAATGCAGAGCAGGAGGAGCGCCTAAAGGAGGAGAAGCGGCAGGAGCAGAAGCTCATGTCGGAGGAGAAGCGGGTGGCGGTGAAGGGCACGGCGGCTAACGGTGTCAGCAAGCCCCAGGAAGAGAGCTACAGCTGGCACGCTGCCTCCCCCCTCAGCTGGGTCATGGCGCCCCTGAAACGAGCCCCGCAACTCCCCGCCATCGCCACCACCACCACCACCACCACTACTACTGCTGCAAGACTGAGGTCAAGGCCAAACTGGAACAAACGACCAATGAACCCCTACACCCCACCGCCCGGCGCCACCAGGAGACCGCGACAACCCTCCACCTTCCGCAGAAAGTCGTTAGGCGCGCCAGCCACGACTCAAAGACCCAGAACCAGGGCGCCACGACCCCGCCCCACGGCCAGGGTAAGGAGACCAGTGACCGCAGCACCACGACCCCGCCCCACGGCCAGGGTAAGGAGACCAGTGACCGCAGCACCACGACCCCGCCCCACGGCCAGGGTAAGGAGACCAGTGACCGCAGCACCACGACCCCGCCCCACCGCCAGGGTAAGGAGACCAGTGGCCCGCACCACACCCAGACCCAGGGCACAACACACGCCACGCAGACCCTTTACTCCCCCACCACCCACCACCACTATAAGACCCTTCACCAGACCCCAGCCAACTACTTCCACCACAACCCTGTCTCCAGCAGGGACACGTCAACCAGATAGCACGTCGGCTACCAGCAGCAGACGTCAGAGCGGAGTGCCCACCTGGCTGGTCCGCGTCAGCACAGTAAGCCAGCATTCTAAGAGCAGCGCCGGAACGCAACAGAACAGCGCCAGGCAGCAAAAGGGCACAGTTTGGAAACATGACGGCAGCATCGCGAAGCCAAACAGCAGCGGGAAGCAAGACAGCGCCAGAAAGACAGACAGCACCAGGAAGACAGACAGCACCTGGAAGACAGATACCGCCAGGAAGACAGACAGCACCAGGAAGACAGACAGCGCCAGGAAGACAGACAGCACCAGAAAGACAGATACCGCCAGGAAGACAGACAGCACCAGGCAGACAGACAGCACCAGGAAGACAGACAGCACCAGAAAGACAGATACCGCCAGGAAGACAGACAGCACCAGGCAGACAGACAGCACCAGGAAGACAGACAGCACCAGAAAGACAGATACCGCCAGGAAGACAGACAGCACCAGGCAGACAGACAGCACCAGGAAGACAGACAGCGCCAGGAAGACAGACAGCACCAGGAAGACAGACAGCGCCAGGAAGACGCCACGGGTGGAGGCGTACAGCAGCAGTGACGACATCGAGACACGGCGAGAACTGTTCCGTCAGAAGCTGTTGCGTCATCTCCAGCGTACCAAACACGGAAAGAACCACAAGAACAACGTCACTGCTACGTCCTACCAAAGGTGAGCTCTCTCGCTCTCTCTCTTTTGATGATGTGGTTCTTTTCAGATTGTAAGAAAAGACCCCGCCGTTAATTACCCATCCTTTGTTTAATAATGTTCAGTTCAGATCATCTCTCTCTCTCTCTCTCTCTCTCTCTCTCTCTCTCTCTCTCTCTCTCTCTCTCTCTCTCTCTCTCTCTCTCTCTCTCTCTCTCTCTCTCTCTCGCGTTATCTGTGCGTTCCTTTCACGACTTATAAGGTGAAAGTGTACTTTTCATTTGTCCACCTCAAACTCCCATGAACAATCAGCACGGCTTCATAGATGTGGTGTCGCTAGGATCCAGAAGATACCGTAATTTTGATACCCCTAATATTGATTACCTTCTGTTCTGACAAACTGACGGTGGTAAAACTCTCAAAACAATTCCATTCGATGCATCTACCTTCTGAATAAATTGCTACAACTACGGGCGCCCAATTACAAACTTAAAAACCGTCAGGTCTTTTCACTTTTTACATTTAGTCAATTTTGATTTGTTTGCAAGCTTAAAAATTAATCAATGAGTTTGGTCATTAAAAATCTAAAAATGTTCATTAGATTTAACATTTTAGTAATCGATTCAAAAATTGTACGTGAAAGTTGATAATTTCATTGATTTTCTCTCTGGTTTTGAGATGTTTCTTTGGTTTCTTATTGTGCTTCAAATAAAGTTCTCATCTAACCGAAACAAGTAAATTTGACGAATATTTGAATTAATCTTACTCACAAACTGAGTTGTATTGCGTTGTTTTGAAGTATTGTGGGCTTTTTACAATGATTTGTGATGGCCTTTTTACTGGTCCATATTATGCGCCCAGGCTCCTAATATGGATCAGTTGTGAATTTTTCTATATTGAATTTTTGCTGAATGTCCATCAAAGCTAATTCGCTCTAATTGGACCTAACGTTTAACTAAAGAGAGAGCAGACCAAGCACAAAACGAAACATCTTCGCAAAAAAAACCTGTGGTAACTGCAAGAAAGGTTTCTCCACTCAAACTTAAAACTAAATCTTACTCTTGATACAACATCAATTGAACAAGTTCAGCAACACCGCCTAAGGGGTAATTGTTGATTGTGAGTTCAAGTGGCAGACACAATTACAGCATATTTGCAAGAAAGTAGCCAAGAACGTTTTCCTCCTTTCTAAGTTAAAACAATTTACGGACAGAAAGACTCTAAAAATGTTTCACCAGGCTCATATAGCCTAACCCCTCACATTAATTATGTTTCGACACTCTGGGATGACAGCAGTGATGACCCCTTGACTAAGCTAGATTCTCTCTATCGTCGCTCGGCTAAACTAATCGTAAAGGAAAATGCCTTAACTGATATGAAGTTAAAAATGTTTAACTTTCTTCCACTGGAGAAGCATCTTTTAAACAAAGCCGTTTTCATGCATAAATTGTATTACGGTAAACTGCCGATTTACATTACATCACTTTTCAAGAGAGCTACCGACAGAAATGGATCTGTCAATCCCACCCATTCCGCAAATAGACCTTTATAAGGCTAGTCTTGCATACACAAGTGTTTAAAATGTGTTAAAAACCACTTTATGTCTGAGTCATTTAACGCGTTTTGATTTTCCACAGTCAATATAATGACAAAGATATGCTGTGCATTTTATATTTTGAACATACTTTGTTTTACTATGGCTTTATATTTCATTGTTACTTGCTTGAACGCGCAATAGACTTCATATTATGCATTTGATTTTGTGAAAAGCTATCATCATCATCATCATCCATCATACGTTTATTTTTTCCCCACCCTCTTTTTGTTTTTAAGTTTTTAATGTTCTTATTGTGTGTCTGTGCATCTCAATGACAGATTGTAAGAAAAGGCGTAGCCTTAAATCTTAATCCTGGTAAAATAAAGTTCAGTTCAATTCAATTCAATTCTCTCTCTCTATCTCTCTGTCTCTCTCTCTGTTTCTCTCTCTCTCTTTCTCTCTGTCTCTCTCTCTGTCTGTCTGTCTGTCTGTCTGTCTGTCTGTCTGTCTGTCTCTCTCTCTCTCTCTCTCTCTCTCTCTCTCTCTCTCTCTCTCTCTCTCTCTCTGCATAGGCTCGTCTAGTTTCTGTTATCACAAACCAATTTTGGAATTCTATTACCTGGGGAACGGGGTTGTTCTGACCCAGTTTAATATTATTTTTGGAAACACTACACAATTCACTTTAACTAAATTGTTTGCGAAAAAGCCTTCTCTTTTAACTGTGAATTAATCTATCCACGCCCTATTTTCAGTTCCTTGAAATAGCACATAAAATTGTGATGTTAATTACTCTGCGTCTTGTTTTGATACACGTAGTTTACTATGCTTAAATCATTGAGACTGAGAACATTTAAAAATAAACGCGCTTGTTAGAAAACATTTCACAAGTGGTGGTGGCTAGCACGACATTTAGAACTTGGCAAACGTGTGGTGTAAAGATACATTTGATGTCGTTACACATAAACGTAACACGTACACGCTCTGAAAAAGAACACTTTCTGGACCTCTCTATGAATGATCTGAGATCGCGGAACTTGGCATAGAAATGCACACACACTAAGCATTTACACATTTAGTTTTACACCTATTCACGTCCCTCATATTATATTTCCGTTTGTTTGTTGTCTGGCAGACGTGTGACGAAACCAGAGGACAGAGCCTCAAAATTCCCCTCCTCCAAGGTCACCGCCGTGAAGGACACCATCAAGGTGACCACCACCAAGGTCACGCCAACCTGCGTGACGTCAGCCAAGCAGCAGGAAGAGGACTCCACGAAGAGCACGTTCCGCACGGAGGCATCAGACGGGACGGGCATCCAGTCGTTCCGCAGCGACCCGCCCAACATCGGCCGTTCTCACCACGAGCGCAGCCAGCGGCTCAGCGGGGCGTTCTCTAGGAGTCAGCAGGCTCGTCGTGCCCAGCTTGCTGGCGGTGCTGGTGACAGTGGCTTCCAGTCCCCGGTGCAGCCTCTGTCGCAGGGCGGACCTGTGGCGATGGGCGGGTCTGGGGGCGGTCAGTGGTGGCACGGCTATCGGGACATGGTCTGGCCCTCTCCGCCCCGAACCCGTTCCTCCACCCTCGTGTCGGAGCTGCGGTGTCGCGCCACGGTGACGCTCGGCGGCGGCATGGACGACTGGTGCACGGCCAACTGCAACGCTAACTACTGCCCGGCCGGCATGTGTGTGTGCGAGCCCAAGCAGAGCGCCGCCCTGTCCCCACCCTACCAGCTGGTGCAGCAGACCCACACCCCCACCTCCTGGCTGCGCTCCTACCAGCCCACCGTGCCGCACAGCAGCTACCGTGCCATCACGCCGCTCCGCGTGCCCCAAGAACCCGTGCGCCGCACACCCACTAGGTCCGTCTACTCCCCACCTCCAGCATACAACGCCTACGGCCAGCAAGACACGGCCAGGAACCCCTACGTCGCTACCTACCCACCCTTTGCACCGCCTCAACGGTTGGAACGACGTCACAGACAGCAAACGGGTTACGGTATGGGCGGGATAACGGAACGACGGCAGACAGGCTACCGGCAGGGCGGGATAACGGAACGACGGCAGACAGGCTACCGGCAGGGCGGGATAACGGAACGACGGCAGAGACAGCAGACGGGGTTAAGGGTGGGTGGGCCAACGGAAAGACGGCAGAGAGAAGAGACGGGGTACGGGGTGAAAGGGGTACCGAACTGGAGGGACCCGGACGCCGTGTTGTGTCGGGCCACAGGACGCTATACCGGCATGCCGCAGTACGACACGTGGTGCAGGAACAACTGCGCTCAGGCCATGTGTCCGCTCCTCATGTGTACCTGTGACGCGTTCTGAAGTCATCAGCTGGCCTGACGGACATGAGACAAACAACTCCTGATCGTTACTGTGACACCCCACGTTACCTTCCTGATCGTTACTGTGACACCTCACGTTACCTTCCTGATCGTACCTACAGACACTACCCTTCTCTTGTGTTACACACACACTGACAAGATGCCAGTCTCAATGGCTTATGTGTGTGTTGTTCGCTCCTTTTGCAGCCAGACATCGTGACGCTAAAGTCTTTATGATCAGCCTCACGGAATAGTCAGGGGACGTTCTGGTCATATAAGAGCAATGTTTCTTGCAGCCCGGGTTGCAACCTAGCGAAGGAATCTACTTTCGTAAATGCGGAAACATTTCGTAATATGGATGGTAAATGTGTTGCGTGCAGTGATGAGCACGTCACCCATACGATGCACTGGTCCAGACTGATCGAGTGTAAGACTGACTGATCGAGTCACGTGTACGACTGATCGAGTCACGTGTAAGACTGATCGAGCAATCATGCGCACGTCTTGTGTTAGACATTCGGTTTGTCTTACCACACATCAATCGCCAATGACAGTCCGAGCTGTGGTGATCACAGTAGGTCGTAAAGCTATCATACCTGAACATCAAGCCATGAATCTTGTCGTTAAGGATTCATACGGCACGCAACTTGTCGGTTGCTTGCTGACGTAGGCATGACGTTTGAGTGCCGGTAAAACTCCCGCATGAAGAGTAACATGCTGGAAATCCGTGCAGAATCCTGAAATAGTGTGACTCATGAAGAAATTTCGTTTTTTTACCAGGATGCAACTGCTTAGTTTCGTTTGAACACTTGTCGAGTGTCTCCTTACCATGCTGTCTTGCAATGACTTTATACGCTGTAAAACAGTTTGCGTGATGGCTGCTACGCCACAATAGGTGGCTTCAGTCCTGTCAAATAGTCAATGGATATTTCCAGTCTGAATTCAAAGACGATCAGTCATTTGTACATACTTTATGACATGTGTTTAAAGTTTGCCAGTGCGCCTATTTATATACAAAGACGGCAGTAAGTTTTCTTGCAGAAAATTCTGTTGGGACGCGTGTATCGTGTACAGATTTTCGCTCGTGTTTTTAGAGAAATAGAATCAGAGACAGTCGAGCGTTCACAACAGTGGCAGGGAGTCATTTCAGAGCGGGGGCAAGTGTGAGACACAAGTGCTCGCTGTCCCAGTCATTATGTGTTGGTAGGATGGTTGGGGTGGTACCCCCCCCCCCCCCCCCCTTCCCAACATTCGCGGGAAAATAAAAATAGATAAGAAGAAACTGAAAGAGGGGAAAACTCGGCACGTCCTTCTGTCGTCACCGTTCACTTCGGTATGCGGAGTGAGTGGGGATGCGAGCGTTGTATCAAAAACTGAGAACAAACAGGCAAATACGACGACGAAGGAGGGAGGAACCGTCCACGTAAATGACAGTTTGTGGACGTGACGGCTCGCGGTACTGGAGGCCGTATGACGTCACGGAGGAACTTTGTACCACGTGACGACAAATGTTTGGTGCTGTGGCGGCGTTCAGTCACAGCCCTGTTACATGCAGCTAACAACAGCGGGCAGCGCTCACTGTATACTAGGACCGTGTCAACACTGACCTAGCTGCCTACGTGATGGTGTCGCTCAGGTCAGGTAGACTTCTAACGGTACATACTGGCGACAGTCACTGAGCGGTGACCAATCGTCATTCCGACACAGAGACAGCACTGAGAAATGCACCAACTATCTGTGAAGACTTTGTTGAAGCTAAACAAAAGGGAAGAACTGCACCGTTTACCGGTGAAGACTTTATTCAAGCTAACCAAGAAAGGAGAAGTGCAGCGTTGGTATGAATGTTGTGAGATTGCAGTAGCCAGCCATGGCGACGTGTGAGTGTATGTGAGTGACACGGACAATATGTATAGCTGCAGCTCTGCCGATGTTAACTATATCAGATTTCTCATTCAACCAGCTTTCTCATTTAATATATACCCGAGACTGAAATGTTGTCTCATGGTAAAAATTAAAGAAGTAAGGGAAGGTTACCTAATATGGATCGGCGCCTAATATGGACCACCTCCTGTTCTGACACACTAGCGGTACTAGAGTGCTAAAAACAATTCTGTATTCGCTGTATTTACCCTCTCTGGATATCTTGCAGGTGTCAGTGGCAGAAACACAAACCCAAAAACGTTCGGCTTTTTCTGTTTTTTACATTCTTGGCAGCGTTCACTCTAAATTTGACGCTTAAAACGGACTCGTTTCTGTCCACAGCCAAAGCTTTTATCACACAAAAATTGCTATATATGACAGCTAAGATAGTATTTGTTACATTTTAGCAGTGTTGGCCCACAGTTTCCACTGCAAACAAAAAACAAGTCACGTAAGGCGAAAATACAACATTTAGTCAAGCTGTCGAACTCACAGAATGAAACTGAACGCAATGCAATTTTTCAGCATCGTCAGTCCACCGCTCGTGGCAAAGGCAGTGAAATTGACAAGAAGAGCGGGGTAGTAGTTGCGCTGAGAAGGATAGCACGCTTTTCCGTACCTCTCTTCGTTTTAACTTTCTGAGCGTGTTTTTAATCCAAACATATCATATCTATATGTTTTTGGAATCAGGAACCGACAAGGAATAAGATGAAAGTGTTTTTAAGTTGATTTCGAAAATTTAATTTTGATCATAATTTTTATATTTTTAATTTTCAGAGCTTGTTTTTAATCCAAATATAACATATTTATATGTTTTTGAAATCAGTAAATGATGAAGAACAAGATGAACGTAAATATGGATCGTTTCATAATTTTTTTTTTTTTTACAACTTTCAGATTTTTAATGACCAAAGTCATTAATTAATTTTTAAGCCACCAAGCTGAAATGCAATACCGAAGTCCGGCCTTCGTCGAAGATTGCTTGGCCAAAATTTCAATCAATTTGATTGAAAAATAAGGGTGTGACAGTGCCGCCTCAACTTTTACAAAAAGCCGGATATGACGTCATCAAAGGTATTTATCGAAAAAAAGAAAAAAACGTCCGGGGATATCATTCCCCGGAACTCTCATGTCAAATTTCATAAAGATCAGTCCAGTAGTTTGGTCTGAATCGCTCTACACACACACGCGCACAGACAGACAGACAGACAGACAGACACACACACACACACACACACACACACACACACACACACACACACACACACACCACGACCCTCGTCTCGATTCCCCCTCTATGTTAAAACATTAATCAAAACTTGACTAAATGTAACAATAGCAAAACCTCAAAGTATGTGCAAGTCCCCTAATATGGACCACCTTCAACAATAAGAAGAACATAAAAGCTAAATGCTGGTTTCATTAATTCATTAAGAAGCTTGCTGAAAATAACCTATAACTAGCCCTCGAGCTTTCAAAAAAATATAACAAATAGTTTTCTTTTCGTTGAAGTTAAAAATTTAATTTATTTTCTCTCTGTTTTTGAGAATTTTCAAGTTTCCTGTTGGGTTTAATAATAACGTTCTCGTGTAACCGAAACATAAATCTAAAGCATATGTGAATTAGTCTGACTTGTACACTAAGTTGTAGCCTATCATGTTATTTTGAAGTTAGGCGTCCAGGCTCCTAATATTGACCAGTTGTGAATTTGTCTGTATTTAATTTTTGCTAAATGTCTATCAAAGCTAATTCGCTCCAAATAGGCATTACCCTAACTAAAGAGAGATGGACTACCAAACACAAATAAAACTTCTTTGCAAGAAAACCAGCTAGTTATCAGCATGAAACAACAAGTCGCGTAAGGCGAAAATACAATATTTAGTCAAGTAGCTGTCGAACTCACAGAATGAAACTGAACGCAATGTCATTTTTCAGCAAGACCGTATACTCGTAGCATCGTCAGTCCACCGCTCATGGCAAAGGCAGTGAAATTGACAAGAAGAGCGGGGTAGTAGTTGCGCTAAGAAGGATAGCACGCTTTTCTGTACCTCTCTTTGTTTTAACTTTCTGAGCGTGTTTTTAATCCAAACATATCATATCTATATGTTTTTGGAATCAGGAACCGACAAGGAATAAGATGAAAGTGTTTTTAAATTGATTTCGACAATTTAATTTTGATAATATTTTTATATATTTAATTTTCAGAGCTTGTTTTTAATCCGAATATAACATATTTATATGTTTTTGGAATCAGCAAATGATGGAGAATAAGATAAACGTAAATTTGGATCGTTTTATAAATTTTTATTTTTTTTTACAATTTTCAGATTTTTAATGACCAAAGTCATTAATTAATTTTTAAGCCACCAAGCTGAAATGCAATACCGAAGTCCGGGCTTCGTCGAAGATTACTTGACCAAAATTTCAACCAATTTGGTTGAGAAATGAGGGCGTGACAGTGCCGCCTCAACTTTCACGAAAAGCCGGATATGACGTCATCAAAGCCATTTATCAAAAAAATGAAAAAAACGTTCGGGGATTTCATACCCAGGAACTCTCATGTCAAATTTCATAAAGATCGGTCCAGTAGTTTAGTCTGAATCGCTCTACACACACACACAGACACACAGACACACGCACATACACCACGACCCTCGTTTCGATTCCCCCTCGATGTTAAAATATTTAGTCAAAACTTGACTAAATATAAAAAGTGGTCCCCATTGGGCACTTATTTGAGGGAGAAAAGCATGTCAGTTTCTCGCATGTAAAGTAAATGGGTGGTGACATTTAATACATTTCACCCAAAAATTCGATTCCTTCGAAAACGTGTATCGAGTGGTTAAAGTCCCTTGAATAAGAAGGAAAGGATTTTACAAAGAAGCACATTTTCCAACCTTTTTTTTTTAAACAAATTTGACCCCATGAATGTAAAGTACTATAGAAGGGAGGGGGACTTTTCAGTATGGAGTTTATACAAAATCAACAAGGCCGAATGAGAAAGCTGGTTGAACGAGAAAGCTGGTTGCGCTACACCGGCAATGTGAGTGGCTGCCACTGAGTTACGTCCACTGTAACCGCTATGCCATTGTCACTGACTGACTGATAAAGCATTTCCCAGGCCCGGTTGGCCGTGCGCTGAGAACGTGCCCGGTGTTCGGCCCATCGCCCTGCAGCTCTCTTCCTCACTGTTTTACATGTGTGTTCATGACGATACAGCCCTGTATCTCTCTATAGTGTCTGTAAATAATGATATAATATTCCTTTTGTATTACTTCGTACTTTTTCAATAAAGATTTTTTATAATAAAGGTTCAGTTTATACTTATTTGTGTCTACCCAAGCCTCTGTGTGTGTGTTGTGTGTGTGTGTGTGTTTTTTATGCGCATAGTAGGCCCATATGCAGCACAGGGCACAGCGACCCCGAAAAGGGCGTGGAGAGACACAACAGCCTGCGAAAAAGTCCTCATCTCACCGTCGCACATGTTCCAAGGTTAACCGCATCAGTTGCATCAAATGAGACAAACACCCTGGCAACATAACGCACATATCATCATGACTGAAATAATTACCAATATAACGAGCTCAACGCCCCTAAGTCATTCCTAAACGAGAGTTACCGTCTCGCCCTCTCCCATTTTCCCCCGCTTCAGTTGTAGTAGCCGACTTGCTGTTCGCTTTCAACCTATCAGGGGTGTCATATCGTCGCTGCACGCAGTGGCAACTCGCCCCCATATAGGCCTATTCCATACGAAAAAAAAATAACACGTTTACCTGAGTTTTATAGAAAAAGACATGTTTTATTCAACGGCTTCCAATTCAGGATTCATAAAACAAATAGACAAAACAGACTGGAACGGTATTCGGAGGTTGTAACATCACTATATATGTACAACATCGAATGACTTGGAGACCATGATCAAGGTAGGCTATTTGTTGCTGATAAACTAATCTAGGTGAACAGAAATAACACAGAAAAATGTCACCGAGTACTTGTAACGTATCACTTTAAACGCAATACGTCCACTGTAACCGCAACCATCTCTCTCTCTCTCTCTCTCTCTCTCTCTCTCTCTCTCTCTCTCTCTCTCTCTCTCTCTCTCTCTCTCATAGTGTGTGAGTGAGTGTGTGTGCCGGAGATAGAGACGAATTTTGATGAGCGGGGGCAAAATGCCAATATTGGCAAATCGTGATAAATACGGGGAGAGATTGAAGGGGGCGAGATGAAAGGGGGCGAGGTAGGAGGGGCGAGATGGGAGGGGGTGAGTCGGAACGTCACCGTCCTGCCTGTCAGGACGTCCAGCAGGTTTTAAGTTGGACAAGACTGCGAAAGAGAAAACAACAACAAGAACAAAACCCTACACAAAACCACCCAGAGAGTCAAGAAAATGTAGTGCTTAGGCTACTTCAGTTTCACATGCGAATTTTAAAACAATTGTCGAATGTCAACCAGATTTGCGACATTTGTGGAGATCATCGAGTGTGTTAAGTTCCAAAGCCCTCGCTTCAATAAAATCCTAGAACTTTAACCTAACCTTAAAGATGCAGTGCCTAAAGTCACAGCATGGAGAGCAAAGATTTATCGTTTTGTCGCAGATTACGATATAAACAGCCAGGAGCTTCCCACAACTATCTCACAGATGCCTACACATACCTTTAGTGTTGCCAGCCAAAGGAAACTTCATGCAGTTTGCCAGTTCGCATCTCCCGTCAAATAGTAATTAACATTTCGCGTGAACACGTTCTGAGGCTAAAGGCTGTGTGCGGTATGCCATACCATCTTTTACAATTTTCTTACGTCATCAGTGATCACACACAATGTCTTGACGTAAAGTACTCAAAACATAAAGTATTCTGCCTCTCGCCGAGACTAATAGACTTCCATGTAGGCTTTTGACGTAATTAGTTCACGTGCGGGACTTGATGACAGTCCAAAATTAATTCGTACAAAAACTGCAGTTTTTGACTCCTTGCATGAAAGTCAATGAAACTTGGTATTTTTTCAAACGAATAGCTGCCTGAGGCATGACTGAAATTCCAGGGCGGGGATGTAGCTCAGTCGGTAGCGCGCTGGATTTGTTTCCAGTTGGCCGCTGTCAGCGTGAGTTCGTCCCCACGTTTGGCGAGAGATTTATTTCTCAGAGTCAACTTTGTGTGCAGACTCTCCTCGGTGTCCGAACACCCCCGTGTGTACACGCAAGCACAAGACCAAGTGCACACGAAAAAGATCCTGTAATCCATGTCAGAGTTCGGTGGGTTATAGAAACACGAAAATACCCAGCATGCTTCCTCCGAAAACGGCGTATGGCTGCCTAAATGGCGGGGTAAAAAACGGTCATACACGTAAAATTCCACTCGTGCAAAAAACACGAGTGTACGTGAGAGTTTCAGCCCACGAACGCAGAAGAAGAAGAAGACTGAAATTCCTAGGGGTTCCGTGCACCTGGAGTTGACAGGTCCAGTAACTTTAAAGTTTTTTCCTCTACGGCCTTAAAACACCGCTTATCAGGATATTCTTTGTAATGACAAAGAATATCCTGATTGCTCAGGTGAGTCAAAAACTGATAGCGTTTTCTGACTTGGAGTTGGTGTATCGAAGGAGCAAACACAGAGTTCTCGCAGCTAGTCCAGAACGCTGCCGCTAGACTCGTGTTTCGAACACCTATGAAACAAAGCGTCACGCCTCTACTCAAACAGCTACATTGGCTTCCAGTGGAACAAAGAATTAAATACAAGATCTGCTGCATTTTCTATCAAATTGCAGCGGGCACGGCTCCACAGTACCTGTCCGATCTCGTGCAGAAAAACAATCCTGAAAGGGTTGTCCGCTCTGCCTCCCAAAATAAATTTGTCAAAGCTCCTAAGTATCAGAGGGACGATCATGGTGGCCGCTGTCTTTCAGTCGCAGCTGATCATATCTGGAACAAACTCCCTTTGTCTCAACGTCTCAGTCCATCTCTGCCTTCTTTCAAAGCAAATCTCAAGACTCACCTCTTCAGAGAAGCATTCTATGATGATGTAGTTGTCGCGACCCTGTGAATGTGCACTTTTCGGATGAACAATGTTTACTCTGTGTGTGTGTGTGTGTGTGTGTGTGTGTGTGCGTGTGTGTGGACATGTGTGGGTGTGTGTGTGTGTGTGTGTGTGTGTGTGTGTGCATCATAATTGTTGTGTATACTGAGAGTTCGTTCCTGTAAGAGCCTCTGGATTTTTGTAACATTTATGGTTTTTTTTGGTTTTTTTTTTGTAAAGTGTTTATGATTGTGTTCTATTCCGTCAATGGCGTCATTCTGGTAGGCCTAATGATGTTGTTATTGCTTTTGTAAAGCGCTTTGTGTGTTCGAAAGCGCTATAGAAATCACCATTATTATTATTATTTATTTATGAAGGTGTTTAATATTTCTCCCGTTGACGACATTACGGCGTCAAAAAGAAAATACAAAGATTCTTGCTGAAATTCAGTGTGGGTTGTAATAGTATTTATTTCAACTGCGTAGGTGGTACATTAATTTTCACGCGCATAAAAACTGAATCTGACTAAACGTTGGCCTATGAATGTGACTAGACGTTGGCCTATTATTTATCGCCGACTGCATGACTTTGTCCCAAAACCTTCCTTTCAGTCTGTGTCTTTACGACTTGTAGCTGCCAATGTCACGTTTCAGCTGCTCCACTTCAGGAATGGGCTTGTACAGCTCGGGTTTAACCACGCGGAGCTGCACACACACACACACACACACACACACACACACACACACTTATCTGTGATAAGTTACGTTACATTTCCAAATATCACTTTAGGTCGTTATGTGGTGGTTTTTTGTGTGTGTGTGCGCTGTTGTGGGTTGTTTGTTTGGGGTGTATTTGTTTGGGAGGGAAGGGGGGGGGGGGGGGGCGTGGTGTTAAAGAAGATGCCAGAGTCTCAAGTCGTTCAATATCGATCAACGAATCGGGCATGGGGACATAGCAAGTCAACACTGAATAAATTGAGGAGGATGTGGACACATTTCGTCGGCATCGAAATAAGGAGCCAAATGTCGACATATCAGTCTGCAGATAATTACGTTCAGGGTTGTTTCGCATGTAGTGGTCTAGTTAGTACAGCTCAAACCTATTGTTGAGAATTAGATCAAAATATTCTCCTCCTCTAAAACACTTTCTTTCCATATACAGTCAAACACGCTTAAGCCGAACTCGCCCGGGGAATGAAAAATCGTTTAGCTTATC
Organism: Littorina saxatilis; assembly: GCF_037325665.1. Classification (NCBI taxonomy): domain Eukaryota; kingdom Metazoa; phylum Mollusca; class Gastropoda; order Littorinimorpha; family Littorinidae; genus Littorina; species Littorina saxatilis. The sequence goes on along the minus strand of NC_090260.1, from coordinate 35,174,035 downwards.
CGAGTTTGTGCATATCCGAGTTCGGATAAGCCAAACCTTTCCCGAGAAATTACCCCAGTTCGGCTTAAGCGAGGTTTTTTCCCAGGATAAGCTGTAAAATCACGTGGAATGTCTCTCTCTCTCTCTCTCTCTCTCTCTCTCGTGGTGTTTGTGTGTGTGTGTGTGTGTGTGTGTGTGTGTGTGTGTTTGTGTGTGTGTGTTTAAATGAATAAGATCAAAACAGTGACAAGTTACAAGTGCTTTCTTCAGTGGGGCTTTATTAATACCTCAAAGCCAACTGTAAAAATAAATGGTGAAAACAGTGACACATCTCAGAAACAAAACCAAAGATTCCACAAGCAACTACGCTTTTGTTGAAAGGATTTCAAGTAAATCATAATAAATGTAATGTTTAATGAAACCCTCTCCATTAAAGAAAGAAAAGAAACAAAATTAGACAATTTAATTGTCTCTGTGGTCATAAATCAAGATCAAATCGCCTCCCGTAAACCATCACAGATACGGTCAGGCTTTTACACACAGTACAGACACCCTTTCATTTAAACACTCACCGATTGAAAACATCCTAGGTGCCCTCCGTAAAGAGCGAACAATTTTCAAAGAATTTATTTTTGCGTGGTTTATCTTACCCCTGAGCCATCGTGAACCCGTGTGATCCAGTTTCCCTTTTTCACAATGTAGTCAGTCGTCAGTTAGTTATTTGAATGCGACTCGATGTGAGCTTATTTACAATAGCACGTTATTATGCACGAAACAAACGGCTGTGGTTCACAAGAACTCTAGCGATGGCTTTTGACTGTTGAGAGGAACGGCGATATGCACTATGATAAACCGTCGTCTGCTACGACCCTTGCGTGACCCTGCTTCCGGGCTTTTCTTTTTTCAAACTTTCACAACTTCGAATTGTACTGATCTTGTCTTCATGAAAAAAGAATTCTTTTATGATTAAAGAATGTTTGTGTAACAAGCTGTCAATTTATTATTTAGATTTTAAAAGTTAGGTCTAGCGCAAAAACACACCACGGTCCAAAAACATTTTGACAATCATCGATTCACGGCTATCGCCAGTTTACATCGATAGAATGAGACCCGAAGGGAAGTAACTCATGTTTGACCTGAGTTCAGGATGGGTCCAAAAAGTGTTCGAGACAATCTGCAAAATTAATTCTTTAAAAATTGCTCGCTCTTTACGTAGGGCACCTAGGATGTTCCCGTTTGGTGAGCGTTCAAATGGAAGGGTGTTTGTACTGTGTGTAAAAGCCTGACAGTATCTGTGATGGTTTACGGTGGGCTTACTGTCCGGGCGTGATTTCCGGTATCATAACAGCCGTCCAGCACCAAAACGAGGCGCCATTGTTGTAGAAGACAAGTCCACGAAAATAAATTCTTTGAAAATTTCTCACGCTCGACAGAAAGCAGCCAGGATGTTCCCGTTCGGTGAGCGTTCAAATGGAAGTATGCTTGTAATGAATGTAGACGCTCGGGGAGCTCTGTGATGGTTTACGGGAGGCTTACTGTGCCTTTAAACATAGATTGTAGGCAAATGTTTTGTTTCGCTGCATGTTTATAGTGGTTTGATCTTCACCACTCGCTCAAAATGAACACATACATTCCTCAGGTAGATTTGCTCTTCACAAAGATCTCTTCCTTCTACACGTCATCAGTTTCCCCGCATACTCAACAAGAAGGGCAAAGCCCATACGACTCACATGCTTGACCTTGACATGACCTTGACCTTCAGGGTCAAGGTCAAATAACTAAACCTAGCAATGACATCATACACTAAGAACTGCTTTACACATTTTTCCTACCAAAATACATGTGACCTTGACCCAAGGTCAAGGTCATCCAAGGTCATGCACCACAAAGCTGTTAATTCAAGACATAGGAAGTACAATGGTGCTTATTGGCTCTTTCTACCATGAGATATGGTCACTTTTAGTGGTACCGGCACGGTTGGCCTAGTGGTAAGGCGTCCGTCCCGTGATCGGGAGGTCGTGGGTTCGAACCCCGGCCGGGTCATACCTAAGACTTTAAAATTGGCAATCTAGTGGCTGCTCCGCCTGGCGTCTGGCATTATGGGGTTAGTGCTAGGACTGGTTGGTCCGGTGTCAGAATAATGTGACTGGGTGAGACATGAAGCCTGTGCTGCGACTTCTGTCTTGTGTGTGGCGCACGTTATATGTCAAAGCAGCACCGCCCTGATATGGCCCTTCGTGGTCGGCTGGGCGTTAAGCAAACAAACAAACAAACAAACAAACAAACAAACTTTTAGTGGTTCACTACCTTATTTTGGTCACATTTCATAAGGGTCAAAGTGACCTTGACCTTGATCATATGTGACCAAATGTGTCTCATGATGAAAGCATAACATGTGCCCCACATAATTTTTAAGTTTGAAACAGTTATCTTCCATAGTTCAGGGTCAAGGTCACTTCAAAATATGTATACAATCCAACTTTGAAGAGCTCCTGTGACCTTGACCTTGAAGCAAGGTAAACCAAACTGGTATCAAAAGATGGGGCTTACTTTGCCCTATATAGGTGAGGTATTCAATCTCAAAAACTTCAGAGAAAATGGGAAAAATGGGAAAAATAGCTGTTTTTTTGACAACATTTATGGCCCCTGCGACCTTGACCTTGAAGCAAGGTCAAGATACTATGTATGTTTTTTGGGGCCTTGTCATCATACACCATCTTGCCAAATTTGGTACTGATAGACTGAATAGTGTCCAAGAAGTAAAGTGGGGGACGGACGGACGAACGACTCCGGTGAGTAAGACTCACTTTTGCTTCGCATGTGAGTCAAAAACAGGTGACGTGTTCGTTTCCGTAGGATAATTATAGCCGTGACGAAATATGTTTATCTTCCTGACGTGTTTTCAAGCACACACACACAAAAAGTCTCTCCAAGTGTTTAGAGTTTGGCTTATCTGTCAAAATCACGTTTGAGATGTCCGTGTTTGAGTTCTATTTTTGGACAGAGTTTGGCTTATCCGAATTAGAAATAGTCTTACAAAGAGGGGGGTCTGGCGGGGAATTGGTTTTGGTTTCAGATATCCGATTTTTTTGCTTAAGCGTGTTTCGTTTAGGCGAGTGCGGCTGTATATGACTTTATAACCTCTGAAAACGGTTAATCATCTGAGGGTTCTAATGCCTGAGGGATGAAGGTTAAATTGACTGGAGTGGTTTGATGTGTACGCCCTTCGTTTCACAAAGCTTACCTTCCGCTTCTCGTCGGGTTTCACCGACTCCCACGCTGAAGGGATATTACCGTGCCTTCGTACGAACCTGAATCACACACACACACACAGCTATACTTCCCGTCATAACCAGAGTACCAGAGATACAAGTCTAATCCGAAGACAGACAAACAGACAAGACAGACAGACAGACAGATCTTTGTGAGGAGGCCGTTTATTGTTAAACCAGTTATAAGACTGGAAAGGCCATCCATTCCCCTACCACATTCAGCAAACAGCTTGATTTTACATGAGGTAGTGTCTGTACAGTGGAACCTAAAACATACAGACCCCCCTAAAATAAAATTTACAAAAGCAAGGTTCTCGCGTTAAAATCGACAAAAACACAAAACAGCTCAAGCGGAACATGTTTTTCATGTTATTTTTAAAAAGAACAATTTGTATGCAAAACAGTCAGTTTTGTTCATCTTTCGTGTTTTTTCAATGACATGATAGCCTGCTGAACGATGTAGGTACCATTCTTCTCAGTAGTAATTTAAGGTGGTTTTTGAGACCGTTTTAGCGGGCAATGAGCACACAAAACAACGGTACATTACTCAGTAACTTCTCAACGTATTTTTGGTAAACTTTCCGAGTTTTGTGCTCACACATGTCGTAGCATACAGACTGAATCTTTAGTCGTTTGAGACATTAATAAAGCAGTTATGCGACATGCCAGAAAGAGTTTGAAAATTGTCGGTAGGTCTTTGCAGACTCAACGGAATTTTTTTTTAATGTTGTATTCTTCAAAAACAACAATAGATGTGCCACATTCTAAATTGTCATGTACATTCTGAATCAGACATGAGTGATTTGAGGATTCCAACGCGAGAGCAATCTTTAAGAAGTGTACGCTTTTACGTTGCGGACAGTAAATGTCAGCCTACGCCTATGAAACCTCACGGCTGACATGCTTGACTGAGCATGGCTTAAACCAGTGCGCTGTGAACACCGGTGTTGAACACGCATTGAATTAAAGTGCAATTTGAAGCTGATCTGTTTCTAAAGGCCTGCTTATTTTCTTCTTTTTACATTTAGTCAAGTTTTGACTAAATGTTTTAACATAGAGGGGGAATCGAGACGAGGGTCGTGGCGTGTGTGTGTGTGTGTGTGTGTGTGTGTGTGTGTGTGTGTGTGTGTGTGTGTGTGTATGTGTATGTTTGTGTGTGTGTTTGTGTGTGTGTGTGTGTCAGTGTGTGTGTATAGAGCGATTCAGAGTAAACTACTGGACCGATCTTTATGACATTTTACATGAGAATTCCTGGGTATGATATCCCCAGACATTTTTTGTCATTTTTTGGATAAATGTCTTTGATGACGTCATATCCGGCTTTTTGTAAAAGTTGAGGACTGTCACACCCTCATTTTTCAATCAAATTGATTGAAATTTTGGTCAAGCAATCTTCGACAAAGGCCGGACTTTGGTATTGCATTTCAGCTTGGAGGCTTAAAAACTAATTAATGACTTTGGTCATTAAAAATCTGAAAATTCTAATTAAAATTATTTTTGTATAAAACGATCCAAAATTACGTTCATCTTATTTTTTTATCATTTTCTGATTCCAAAAACATATACATATGTTATATTTAGATTAAAAACAAGCTCTGAAAATTAAAAATATAAAAATTATGATTAAAATAAAATTTCCGAAATCGATTTAAAAACAATTTCATCGTATTCCTTGTCGGTTCCTGGTTCCAAAAACATATAGATATGATATGTTTGGATTACAAACACGCTCAGAAAGTTAAAACGAACAGAGGTACAGAAGTGTGAGTTTAGAGGGAGCGGTTAGCGACAATAAACTCTATTTAAACGAGACAGATATGCGGGAAAAAGGGGGGGGGGGTGGAGAGGTAATGCAGGGGGAAGTGATAGCAAGTCCCGTGGGAACGAATGCGGGGAATGGAAGAGGGTTGGAGGGCAGGGGGTAGGTGATGAGTGAAGAAGAGCCATCTGGAATGAAACAATGGTAACCGATAAGGGGGAGTCCGAGAGAGAGCGAGTACCGAAGTCATTAGTAGCAGCGCGGCGGCCAGCAAGCAAGTTCAGCGACTTTTTCAGTCCTGCAAACCCCCCATCCACCCCCCGGCATCCACCTCAGTATTAGTTTTTGTTTGTTTGTTTTGTTGACGGTTCGCTGCGTGCATTGTGTACCCCCTTTCGAGATGATTGCATATGCATATTTTGAATCAATTTCTTGCATACTATAATCAAAATGAGGGCTATATATGTGTTAATTAGTAATTGATGTTGTTGAATTCATTGTCATTGTTTTTATTTTTTTTATTTTTATGAATAGATATGTATGTTAACATTTGTTTCTTTGTGTGTGTGTGTGGATTTATCTCTGAACAATGTTATCTTTCATGGTCATTGTCAGATGGTATTTTTCTCTGAAGTAAACTGCCCTCGTTACTTGGCCCAAACCAATGAACCTCTTGGCTATACGTTTTTGGTACGGAAGCGTGAGTGTAAATGTGTGCGCGCGCGCGCGCGCGTGTGTGTGTGTGTGTGTGTATGTCAGTGTATGTGTCTGCGCGTGTGACGATGTGTGTGTGTGTGTGTGTGTGTGTGTGTGTGTGTGTGTGTGTTAGTCAGTGACAGTTGCCTAGTGTTCGACAATTGCAGCTGGGGAGGGGGGGGGGGGGGGAGCATTAGTGAGTAGTTTAAAAGCGTGCTATGCAGCACAGCGCAACCACCCCCGCGCTAAACAGGCTCGTTAATTTCACTGCCTTTTGCACGAGTTGCGGATTACGGTCATTGTGAAAAATTGCAGTGCGTTCAGTTTCATTCTGTGAGTTCCACAGCTTGACTAATTGTAGTAATTTCGCCTTACGCGACTTGTTCAATCTGACATGACACATCTTTATTTTTAAAAATTGTTCTGGCTTTTCGCATAACAGCATAACTAACATAGCAAATGCCTTAAGAATCCGAGTGTATTTCACGACCAAAAGTTTGGAGACGATACGTTGAGGAGTTACTGAAATGCACCCTTTGTTTGTTTTGTTTTGAGCTCATTGCCCGCTAAGACGGCTTCCAACCCCGCCTTGTATGACTTGTGAGAAGAATGAAACCCACCTCGTTCAGCACGTCATAACGTCAGTGTTAGACAAACTAGGTCAACAACACTCACTGTCTTCACTCTTGGATACAAATTCATTTGATTGTTCTTTCCAATGACGGGTCCCTTTTTAGTTGTTCTGAATTTGTGTCCATTCGTAAATTTAGTATCGTGGGTGCAAGCGCTTAATAACTTCAGTGTTTGTCTAACTTTCAGAGTCAACAACTACGTGGACAACTACATGTTTTCCTCTTCAAATCACTGTCCACAAGAAACGTCTGGAACGTTACTTTCGAAAGAAACAGGAACTTACAGTTGCAGTTATTATACAATTAAGGAATGGTAGAGCGAACGGACAAAACAACTTGAACAGACGTCGAGCAAGCAGACTGACAAAAGCAAAGCACGTGTATACGTCAACACTAATTATGCAACACATATTACGAAACACTGCTCTGTTTATGTATACTTGTGTGGGGGGAACCAATGAAATTCAGAGTATATAAACAGAAACACAGAAAACAAACGGACAGAGCTAAACAAACAAGTGAGGAACTAACCAAGCAAGCAAACAAGCAAGCAAGCAAAGACAGGAGAGAGAGGGAGCTGTGTGACTCACTCGATGTCAGGCTTCTTCAAGAGGCTGTAGCCCATGAAGGCCATGCAGCCCCCCACCGCCACGCTGACCACCACCACCACGGGGATGAGCTGCAACACCACCACCCTCTGGTCAGCCCTGCCCACCTGCACTCGCCACTCAACTCAACTACACTGCTGACTAGCATTCATTCCACACATTCACAAGCGTCAAATGGTCGTGCACATTGTCATTTTTACAGGAGAACAACTCTATGCAAGCAGCAACGTATGTTCATAGATTCTGGACAAAGGCCAGGTATTGGTCATCGGTTACTGATCATGACTGGTTTAAAAATCAAAGTGATAAATCGCTCTGACTGGATGTCTTTCATAAGAATCAATAAACTGTTTCTCGGGATTGTTGTGGGCTTTTCCTCTTAAATTAAAGCCACCCTCCGCCTCCCGTAAAACATATGTGCACATCTACAATACTGGAAACAGGCAGTAAAACAACAGAGTCCTGACTTTAATTTAAGCTTGTGTTGTAGCTTACTGGGCACAACCTTGTTCATGTTTACAATTTGATATGTTTGTATACATGTTTGTAAACCATAATAAAGGTTTGAACCTCACTGTTTGCGTTTGTCTGATTTTTTATGCAATTTATATTGTTGGTTTTTGTGACAAAAATAGCATCAGAAAGCGGGACATAATTTTGGAGATGAAGTGAAGTGCTCAGTGCATTTAAAACTAGCAGCAAAGAAGTAAACTCTGTGTATAATGATAGTATATATTAAACACTTTACCTAATGAACACATCTCCATTACACAAATTCGTGACATTTGACCTTTGATGCAGGTCAAAATAATGATGTTTGCACGTTACATTCGTTTCCACTTGCATCAACTGAGTTGTGTTCTGCTTCCAGAACACAGAAGTGCTTCAGTAGAACAATATTTTGTTTAGAATGCATCACACACTATCAGTCTTTCTAAAACTAGTGCAATTCACGATGAAAAGTTAAACACGGTACCACTAGAGGAACGCGTATCTGGCAAATCACGTTTAGTCTCCACCTGTGACGTCCGCAACACTGCCGCTCAACCCATCCAGGAAGCTGACGCACTTGTGTTTTGCACCCTGAATCGGAAGAGCGTGAGTAAGCGGTCAGCGTGTAGACCACAAATTGCAAGATGCGTGGACACGCTAAAACAAACGAGCATCATTGGACGAATAGTTTCCACTGACGCGGTGTGCCGTACAACACATTCGTTCGGGGTTACGCCACGTGCCTGCATCTCACGCTAGTTTCCACTGACGCGGTGTGCCGTACAACACATTCGTTCGGGGTTACGCCACGTGCCTGCATCTCACGCTAGCTGTGGTAAGTGTTATCATTAATGCTCATTATGTATTGATAAAAGTGCCACAGATTGAACATTTAGTCCCTCCAACAGAAATATTCCTTGATGATTGTCCGAGATAGTGTGTACACTTGTCGTGTGCTTTCGTCTCCACGGTGACGAACGAGCAACCCAAATCAATATTCTCGCAAAACTACAATATTGTTAACTGATTTTTGTAGAAATCAAATGAAGAAGGTTTGGTTAATAAATAATAACTGACGTCCATTTGGAATTTAATGTGCACGGCCCAATCTGATCGGACGTTTTTAAGAAACGAAAATCAGACCTTTTTGGTTTCTGTTGTGACGTTCAGAACAACGAAACATGATATTCGGAGTAATAATAAAAGCATGTTAGTTCTGCAAGTTTGTTTGCATACATTATTAATAAATCACCAATAAAAGTGCGGTCTTGTTGGTTCTAAAAGAAATTAAAGCAAGCATGCAGAAAAATAATCCATTTGGGGTCGCGTATCAGTAGATTTCGTTTCTCCTGTGACATACGCTCTCGAACAACGCGTGCGAAGTATCAGATCTAAGTCTATAAAATGCAAAAGCAAACAAATGTTTTCCTTTGATTTCGTATTTCATATATGGCATGTGCATTTTAAGTTTTTAAATGTGCTGCCCGAAATTTGGCGTTTTGTAAACGGGAGTCACAGTGGAGACGAAGTTTAATCGCAGCCGAGTTGTTTCCTTGTGACCTACGTCACAGTTAGTTTGCGGCCTGTATTTATTGTTTACTTTGGAAGTTGTATGCCTAAAGCATATCATTTATAATACTTTTAGACTTGTCTAAACAAATAGTTTAAAAAAAGAGGCTGTCTTTTGCAGTAAAACTAAGAGATATGTTTGTTGGTTACCATGGAAGCGAGTTACACTTCTCTCATGGCTTCTTCGTACCATACGCTTCTGATTATCGATTTTGGTACTGATTTGTAACTTGCAGATGTCCCTTTTGTTTGTAAAACTTGATATCTCATATTTTATGCACATACTATTTCATATATGGCATGTGCATTTTAAGTTTTCAAATGTGCTGCCCGAAATTTGGCGTTTTATAAACGGGAGTCACAGTGGAGACGAAGTTTAGTCGCAGCAGTTGTTTCCTTGTGACCTACGTCACAGTTAGTTTGCGGCCTGTATTTATTGTTTACTTTGGAAGTTGTATGCCTAAAGCATATCATTTATAATACTTTTAGACTTGTCTAAACAAATAGTTTAAAAAAAGAGGCTGTCTTTTGCAGTAAAACTAAGAGATATGTTTGTTGGTTACCATGGAAGCGAGTTACACTTCTCGCATGGCTTCTTCGTACCATACGCTTCTGATTATCGATTTTGGTACAGCAGTCTCTGCAATGTACGGCCCCCGGCGTGAGCGGACACCTGACATGTACGGACACATTTGCTCGGCACGGAGTGTTTTCCTTCTATATTTCCCCCCCTTAAACGGACACCTGCAAAACGTGGACACGGACACTCATTTTCGGTCATACCTCCAATGTACGGACAGACCATCGTCACATTTTCACCACAACAAAATCGATAACAGAGCAGTCCGGCTCTTGGTGCAAAGATCACAGCCGCAATGGCGTGACGACAGTCACTGGTAACTTGAGTGCACCTGTACCCATCAGGAGGGGGGGGGGGGGGGGTAGTTTTGGTCAGGAGTGGAGTACATGCGAAGATGCCAACATGAAACTGCACTGTGCTCTTTATTCTTGTCTGTTGGACGTAAACAACAGAAACCACAGTCGATGAAGGTCCTGAGCGAAAGAGAGTGAAAAACCGGCCACAGTTCTCAGCATCGTGTGTCTGTGTGTAACCTCTTTCATTGACAAGATACTCAGTCTTGTTTCCCCTCAGCCTTGACCAGTGAGTCGGTTGCCTAATCTGTGAACCCTTCAGTTGTCTTGCTGTGTCAAAAGTTACGACACAGTCAACTGGTTTTGCTCTGAGTGAACAGCTGGAGCTGACCTCTCTGGCCACAGCCCAACACTAACAGTACATGGCTGGAGGGAGGGAGAGAGAGAGGGAGGCGGGGGGGGGGGGGGGGGGGGGGGAGGGGTAGCTGGCTAAACTCTGTGGGGTGTCCGGTGTCACTGCATGTCAGCAGGAAGAGCATTGGAGAGAAATAGAGAGGTGTACTCTTCCACACAATTTCCAAGCATCAGTTGTCACGGCTTGGGATAGGCATTAGTGAGGGAGAGTGGGAGCTGTGTTATGTACAGTGTATTTCCGACTGAAGAGTGAAATGTCACTGCCATGCCACATGATCGGCATGCAGTCAATAAAGCCAGACAAGATGAAAATAAATTACATGATTATGACATCCAGCTCTATCTGCTGCTATTTATTCAAACTGGGTTTCAAACTTATTCTTGCAAAGCATCTGCACACGCTCCTCTGTGCTGCGTTTGTGTGGCTGCTTTCGTATGTCAGTGCATGGTGAGTGTGTTCACTGCCTCGAGGATTTATTTTATCTCTTCTTTTCAACACTTTTCATACAAATCATTTTTACAGAACGTTTAAAGAAGTATTAGGAGTTTATTGTTTAGTAGCCACAAGAAGTGATTAGCATAGACTCAATCCTGTTGTTTGTGTGTCTGTGTGAGTGTATGGGGGAGGGGGTGGTGTGGTCACCCCTCCCGTGACCGGACACCTGCAATGTATGGACAGTTTTGCTATGGCCCAAGGGTGTCCGTTCATGAGAGGGACTGCTGTATTTGAAAGCCTTTGCTTGCTTAATTGATTTCTGCATTTATTTCATTTCATGTGAGTGTAGTTTTTAAAAGTCAAGTCAAAGCATTTCTTCCTTCCAGATATTGACCATTTGTCTGGGCCGGGGAGGGAGAGAGAGAGAGAGAGAGAGAGAGAGAGAGAGAGAGAGAGAGAGAGAGAGAGACTGAGAGAGAGGAGGTATTACACACCGCTACGACCGAAGAGAAGTGAAAAATAAACTCCTGTTGTGCAGCGGGATAAAGTATTCCCTCATACCTCGGAGATATATCTTCACTCGCTCGCAGCGACGTCACGTGACATTTTAGATAGTGGAAGAAAATGCTGTCGCTTATCGGCACTGGGTGCAGTGCCTTTGTAGTGCACTTGCACTAGAACGGCACTGGGTCCAGTACCCGCTCCGGCGTCGAAGCATTTTCCACTAAAAAGTGAACAAAATTTGACCTATTTCGTCGCCTATAGGGGACGGAAAGAATGTCATTTCAATGGTGTGATAACATTCTTTCCGTCACGTGACGTCGCTGCGAGCGACTGAAGGTATATCTCCGAGGTATGAGGGAATACTTTAACCCGCTGCACAACAGGAGTTTATTCTTCACTTAGCTTCGGTCGAACCGGTGTGCAATGGGTGGAGGGAGGGAGGGAGGGAGGGAGGGAGAGAGAGAGAGAGAGAGAGAGAGAGAGAGAGAGAGAGAGAGAGAGAGAGAGAGAGAGTTATTATTACGATTATTCAGATTTTGAAGGCAAAAAACGCCTGTCTGTGTTCTATTTTATTGTGTCTCACTTCCATTTTTTGGGCACATCGTTAACTCAAAACAGAGATTAAGTCGTCATGTCATAATTGATAATTCAATATCAGCTTTCCAAAATAACAACTGATGTGCTAAAAATGAAGCCCCTTGATGAGTTTGCCCACCTGCATGTCCAACATGGCCCAGAACCGCAAAAGATTTGGAAGGTGGCAATATGTAATATTGTAATACTTGCAGCAAAGGTGATCAGTTTTCATTTTGATTTTTTCTCTGCATACTTTTTATTATTATGGATTCATTTATTTTTCAGTTTCAGACTTCTAGTACAATAATGTTCTGCATTTTGTTTTCAGTACAAGTTCCCTCAGCTTTCTGCAGATGCTTACCAACAGACTGAAGTTGCACAACTCACCGGACATAATTCCAGGTGTGATTTTACTTTCTGATTTCACTGTTCAGATCTTATTCGCATAGATTTCTCCACAAAATAGATTTAAGCTCTCGGACAGTGTTTTAATTTTTAGAGGAAAGTCTTCCTATCCAATAAAGTACACTTGTAATTATTCTTTGATTGCAGAAAAAGTTATCTTGCAATCGTCCTTGGTATTGTGAGTGGAGTGAGGGGATGATGTACTCAGAACTTGCTTGTGGAGGTTTTGCATAACCCTGTATGTTCTGTCCTCTTTCAGCATTCAGCATGGCAGCTGGGTGGAGGTCACTTTCACCACTGTACGAGGCAACACCGAAATATACAGTGGGGTGGTGGTGGGACTCAGACCAGGGGAGGCCCGTGTCAACTTTCTTCGGAAGAAGGGAGATGCATACATCTTCCCAGACGTGGAGGACATTTCATGGGTGGATGCTGGCAGCGTTAGACTGCTAAATGTCCCAACTGTCGGCCGTAGAGGGCAACATATGTTTGACTGATTTTTTATGCACTTCATCTTTTGATTATCGTGGATGAACATAGTTTTTACGCTGGTTTCTTTTTCATGCTTTTACAACACATGTTTGTACTCCTGGAGCATCTTGCATCATTTCTTAAATTGTTCTTCGGTAACTACCCACCCTTTCCCATCATAAGTTTGCATTTCAGCAGTTCTAAAACTTGTGGAGCCACGACCTTCTTTTACTCCTAATCTCACAGTTTTTATCACTGTCTGGTATTGATTATGTTGGTATATGGTGTATTTGATAAATTTATCAATAATTGACAGAAATTTAAAGTTTTTTTGTGTGTTTTATTGCATGATGTCAATTTTTACAGTCACATGACGCACACGCGTCAGTCTCAATTTTAACACTCAAATCATCTTCAATCACAACACATTTTTAGAAAATGATAAGAAAAATGGTTCTTTTCATGCTCCTAACTCAGTGTGCTTTATGTTTTCACCATGAAGGCCATGACACCTCTGCGCATCTGAAAACATCACAATAGACACAAAGAAATGTGCGATTTCCTCCATTTGGGTTCCACGTGACATACAGAACATTTGGTTATTCACACAAAATGAATAATGTGTAAGTAACTGCAACAACATAAAAACAACTGTCTTTGTATGACAAAAACAATATATGAAAGACCTGCATACAATGCTGTTATCATAGTGTAGGTGAAATTGTTTATCCCCTCTGTTGCGTATGTCACGGTTTCCACTATAGTCATTGGTACTGCGTGGAAAATGAATAGGTTTTTCTTCTCATGTTTCACTTAGGATACAAGACCTTGAATGTCTGCCAACATTGCAAAATAATTTCAGCAGGAATATTGGTTCATTGTTTGAATAACTATACCAGGTGGAAACCATGTGACATACAAGACACCACTCACGTTGGTTAACTCTTGGTGATGTTTTACTGAAACCGGCATGTGCTCTGTTTATTAATTGCATTAAGGCATTAAAATAGTGTCTAAACTTTTAACAAAAAGTGGGTTTGGCTTTGTTTTTATGTTTATTTTTTTACCCCAATGTCCCAGGTTGTGATCCAGTATTGTAGATGTGCACATATGTTTCTAATCACTGAGCATACTTCCATTTGAACGCTTACTGCTCGGGAACATACTTGCTTTCCGTTGAGAGTGGGACATTTTCAACGAATTTATTTCGTGCAGTTAGAACGGCCGTACAATGGAGATTTTCGGGAGCCTCGTTTTGGCACTAGACCTAACTTTCTTTCTTTATTTGGTGTTTAACGTCGTTTTCAACCACAAAGGTTATATCGCGACGGGGAAGAAGGGGGGGAGATGGGATAGAACCACTTGTTAATTGTTTCTTGTTCACAAAAGCACTAATCAAAAAATTGCTCCAGGGGCTTGCAACGTAGTACAATATATATTACCTTACTGGGAGAATGCAAGTTTCCAGTACAAAAGACTTAACATTTCTTACATACTGCTTGACAAAAATCTTTACAAGGGTAACAAGGGTAACAAGGGTAAAAGGAGAAACAGAATCCGTTAGTCGCCTCTGCTGGGGAGCATCGGGTAAATTCTTCCCCCTAACCCGCGGGGGGTACTAGACCTAACAATTAAAATCTAAATAATAAATTGACAAGATGTGAGACAAGCATTCTTAAATCACGAAAGAATTCTTTTATCATCAAGACAAGATCAGTACAATTCGAAGTTTTGAAAGCAGGTCATGCGAGGCCGCGTGAGTTGTAAAGTGTAAAGATGCAGCTCTTTTGACTTGATGGCGGGGAAGTAAGCTACCAAAAACCATGCAACTTTCCCTTTTTTTGGAATGCCAGTCGACTGAGATTTCCAAACATTTAATATTGTTTGTTGCTGTGCCTGTGTAGAACGAGTATTGCGCTTAAAATCGTACTGCAGCAACAGGGCTAAAATGAGCCGTCAAAGCAGACGAATTTTCTGCATCCGCTAGTATCTTTGAAGTCAACCGCCACCGCTCAGTCAGAGTGGGTCACTCCCAGTCGTTTGTTGTAGTTGATTCAGGGGTACACAATAACGTGCTATTGCACATGTAGAGTTGCTTTGACACCGCAAACGACTCTATAGGTCATGTATGAATAAAGTGGGTCACACTCGGGGCTCGGGGGTTGAATAAACCACGAGAACTGCTGTGTGGATTACACTTGTGAAATAGCCATTCTGCATTCAAGTTATTTGTAAGTGGCATGCAATGTTGTTGAATGCTATTGCGAGTATGTTCCCTTCGGTAAGTAAAGCTTTCTTAGTGAAAAGTTGTCATCGTTCAGTAAACCTGTGAGGCAGTAACATTAAACTTGGAGAATACATGGAACCTAGTTTTCTGGGTAGTTATTGAAGTGACATAAAAATAATGTTTATTTTTAATACCAATGGACATAGACTGCCGTTGCTATGGTAACTGGCATAAACAGCCACCATATTTGATTTGTAGGAAACGGTTTTACAGCAACATCATACATCAAAAATTCATAGTATTTGGCACAAGGATACCCATGTATTATATCAACAGTAATATCAACTGAGCAACAAAATTATTGCACCCATTTACGCACCCCAACTAAAACATTCACTCCCGTGTCATTTCATTCAAACTTTACAGGCCCTTCACTTAGCTATTTGGCACACTTTACGGATCAAAGATGTCTGTTATAAGTATTACGTGACCGCGTACGCCGCCGAAGTAAGGGTACCCCCCAAATCGACCTGACAAAAACGTCAGGTACCAATTAAAAAATTGGCAAAAATTCGGATTAGGCGCAACTTGGTAATTTTTACATGCGAGGAGAAAGCGAAATTAATGATCTATCCAGAACAGGTTGTTTTGTTCCTATCTTGCGTATCTTGTGTGTTATGTCATTTCTACTGATGCAGGTATAGAGAGCATGAGCAGTAGAAAACGAGTTTTGTGCGTCCATTTTGAGGGGTACCATGACAAAAAGCGCTCCTGAAGCTTATGAAGCTTTCAAAATCACCAAGTACATGTGTAATTGTTAATTTTAGTTCAGTCACATGAGAACTCATTCTGTTTAACGGATTTTGAGAGCAACAAACCAATAGCTGCCCTTTAAAGTTTCATATAACTGCAAAAACAGCACTGCAAATTGTTTAATTCTCAAAGGGTCGCCTACCTCTGGATGAGTCTTGAGGGCGTTGATACCGAAGCCAAATGTTTTTGCCGGTTTTCGTTTGGGTGGTGGTCCAGAGGGCGCGGGGTCAGCCATGCCGCTGTGGGCGGTGAGGTGGCCGGTGCAGGGCGTTGGGAGGTCTGGAGGCCGTGTGGAGCGATGACCACGCTGGCTGTAGGGTCACCCGGTCCCTGGATGGTGTCGGGCTGGCGAAGCTGTGGATCAAGAAGGACTTGTTTTGCTGTGACAACTTCCCCACACGGCCTGCAAACCTGACAACACACCATGTCTTTTTGCCCCCAGTTTCTCCACTATATGCTTTCAGTCCTGACATTCTTACTGGCGACTGCCATTTACAGCGCCTCGTATGTATCAGGCAATGGGGGAGGCTTCTTCCACCACATCCAGTCCGGTGCACGAATATCCTTTTAACTCCTGTGTGTGCGTTCACACAAGTGGATCATCTTAATACCTGTGGCGTCCCCAAGTCCGCGGTAAGAGCCATCAACAAAATATCAATTATGGCGGCCATTTGCATTTCATATTTTCTATATCATACTATACAGTATTAGACCGGTTGTAAGAATCCCGTGGGGACCCAAACTTTAGGTTTCTTATATCCTGTGTTTTCTGTAACCGGTTTGACCGGATATAAGAAAATATTGCAAGTCGACTTTCTTATAACCAGTCAATCGTTTTTTCAATGTAAAATTGATGTTTTCACACTATTTTTGTCTTTACTTGTTTTTGTATGTTTAAATTGTATTACACACAAACACAGAGAGAGAGAGAGAGAGAGAGAGAGAGAGAGAGAGAGAGAGAGAGAGAGAGAGAGAGAGAGAGAGAGAGAGAGAGAGAGCAACAAAACCCAAGGAAATTTTATCTTTAAAGCTTTTATTTCCAAAAGCAGTAACCAGCTAACGGACGAATAACAGGCATTGATTCAAATAAAGAGAGAATGTCATATGTTTGACAATTTGCTACATCTCAGACGAAATAACATGCAAATGTAATGATAATTCTTTCAGAGGGTATAATCACCATTTGTGATGTACCTCGTCAGACTTTTGAAATTGTTGAAAGCTCAGAGGGTTTTTCTCCATATATGAGCCAGCGGAAATATTTTGATTGTCTTTCATAATTTGTGGTTTGGGTAGTCTCCTATAAGTAAGACTATCTCTGTCTATCTATCTGTCTGTCTGTCTGTCTCTCTCATTCCCGCCCCACTAACCCCTCCTCCTTCGACTCAAATTGAGCTAGGAAATGAATAGTCAACTGTTTGGAGTGAAAAGAAATCAGAACATTCTGTTCTAAGTACATGTATACTAGAAAAAATATGAAAAAAAATATATTCACCCATCTCGATATTCAATGGAGATTCAAGCAGAGTTGTCTTTTGGCCCACTAGGCCTACTGATTGGCATCTTTTGCCTCGCTTCTGTGCAAGCACTCACACTAAATTTGAAAGGCCACATACATACATGTAGATGTAAGCTTGCATGACCTCATGCATGGCAGTGACTACCCAAAATAACTTCCGTTTACAGAGTCCAATACAAGGCATACTTAAGCAATTTGTCACCACTTCTATTTGACAATCGAAGACTATTCATCAATTGTAATTAGCTGTTTACCAGAAAAGAAAACTCAAACAAACAAACAAACAAATCCCGAAATGTGGATCAAAGTAAATTGGAGCTCTAAAATTGTAAAAAAATAAAAATTATAA
The DNA here is from genome assembly GCF_037325665.1 of Littorina saxatilis. Lineage (NCBI taxonomy): Eukaryota > Metazoa > Mollusca > Gastropoda > Littorinimorpha > Littorinidae > Littorina > Littorina saxatilis. Next base: position 35,156,441 of record NC_090260.1, on the reverse strand, counting down.
GGTATTCAGCTAAACTTATTTTCTTATAACCGGCCATTGGTGCTGCTCGGGACCAGAGATTTCCTTTCGTACAAACGGACTTTCATACATCCGTGTTTCTTACAAGCGGAAAATTCTAAGTAATATATACTAATAACAAAGAGTAGATGCTGCCGGGACACCACCCCCCCCCCCCCCCCCCAGCACCTTTCATACAAACGGACTTTGTTACATCCGATGTTTCTTACAACCTGTCTATACTGTATCTACTTCCTCTTGCAGATAATTAAAACCAAACATACGTAGACGGGTACATACGGATGTAGACCAACTGTAGCGGTGATACCCTCCCCACTGCCAGGTTCCGCTGCATGTACCTTAATCGGGAAAAACTAATTACTTTATACGTAACAATAGCGATTATTATCACGTGTTTGATCCAGTAAAAGTAAATTTTAAGGGGCTTATCGTCCGTCAGGTCTTAATTGCCTATATTGAACATGAATTGGTTTATACGATTCGAGTTTTTACGCCCTCACGGCTTTTGATGTGTGCGTGTTTAGCCAGTGGTATCAGCCATCTGCACTTATGGTAGAATGACCAAGATCTTTAACGTGCCGTCTCTGTGTCTGCACACAAAGTTGACCCGTGTCCGTCCCGGCCCGGATTTGAACCAGCGACCTTTCGATCACAAGTCCAGTGCTCTACCACCTGAGCTACCCGGGCCCGTTTGATCCAGTTATACACAGTGGAGCCTTATATCAAAGGAAAGTGCAGAGTCTTAGGAACATAACGGTACCAAAATCAAGAGTACTGTTTAAGAAACAAAGACGCACGAAGCAATTGAAAACTGTGACGATTCGCAGTTGTAGTCAGAAGATATTTAGAAAGCGGTTCAGTAGAAATTTGCACAAACATGGTCAACGTTCGAAAGTGTCTAATCGGTACGGAAACCACGTTTGAAGCAACCGCGAGAAAATATTAAAAGAAATGTGCGAGTAAATCCTGAAAATAAGGACATTAGACTGGAAGGTTGAATACGAGCATTGTTTTGCGATGTCTCCATCTTTTGTGACCACAATGAAAATGTATGACTATTATACGCATCGAACATCAAATAAACACACATGTACAGTCTTAGTATTTGAACGTTGGCGCTCTGTTTCGGTATTTTTCCGAATGAGATTTCACAACTTAGAAGAGAAGGACACAAGGATGCAGAATCTTATTGCAAGATAATCGATGCAAACGAAGAAAATGTGACCTACCTAGCTTCCCTTGGAAACTGATGAATAATGAAAATCAAATGACGTCAAGTTTCTGATTACATATGACGTCAAC
>NC_090260.1:35122621-35152621 GCF_037325665.1 Littorina saxatilis | reverse complement strand
AAGTAAATAAAGAAGATACCAAAGGGAGATTTCCTACAATTTGATCTGCACAGCGTGTTTCCAATGTCCACGCGAGGAAGAGCTGTCGAAAGCGCGGCAGTCAGTGTCGATCTTGCAGCCGTATCCCGGTAAGTTCAGAGACAGATCTAGTGTCTCCCACTCTGATAACGTGTCACCTACTGTTAATCCGTTTTGTTTTAATTTCTTTTTATTTCAGCAGACACGGATGTCAAACACAGTGCTAGGCAGTCACCTCTAGTGAAATGAGTTGATCTAAAGTGCCTGTAATGTTTGGATGTCTTTGCTCGTGGTTCGATTTATGTGAATTTCAAGACTTGCAGTAGAGTCTCAAGTTAAGTTTACTCTGCCCGAAAAAACTGTCCACCATTTACTTGAACATGCAGATATAAGGAAACGGAATGAATCTGTTCTCAAAGTCAAAATGATCACGATTTTTTCCTCAGATTCAAAACATGCACTGTCATGGTTTTGTCTGTACAATTTAGTAAGTCTTAAGTACTTTGCAACAACTTCCTTGAACGTGAAAGACAGTTTTTGAATGCTAGATCTGTATCGCGTTTCATTCCAGACTCGATCCTCTCTTTGATTGTAGATCTACTGTTTGCTGTTTACGCACTATCATATGATTCGCTATGTAACGTTTGGTAAGCTTACCTTGCCACAGCTTTCTTGTCTTTGTTGGCATTTCTGGCTGTGTTGACCGTCAGAATTATTTTAAGAACCAGGCTGCTGCAGTCGACATGTTTCGCATATTGTAGGGTTACCATGCTGCATAGGTAAAGTGGCTTGTATAACCTGACTATTCTGTTTCAAAACACTGTTTATATTTGTGTAGGTTGTAGTCATCATAACTAATCGCATTTTGCCATTTGTTTCAGAAAGGAGGTTAACCTACAACAAGATCGACGCTATGTCAGATATATGCCTCAGCCACATGAAGACTTCCGAATTTAGATCTACTCGGCATGGTGACAAGTCTTGATGAAAAGTATAGGACTGAGGACAGCAGTGGAAAAAGTGCCCACATGGCAGGTACCTAACCTATTACCCTAGTCATTTTATCTGTTTGCCTTCTTTTGAAAATTATACATGGAGTTGATATGATGCGTTAGTTTTAACTGTGTGTGTGTGTGTGTGTGTGTGTGTGTGTGTGTGTGTGTGTGTGTGTGTGTGTGTGTGTGTGTTTGTGTGTGTGTGTTACGGAGTGAGTGAGTTTGTGTTATGTTACTGTTTGTTGATTTCTTACGGGAGCCTTGAAGGCTTCGCCTCTTGTTTGTGGTTTATTTCGCATTTAGGTCCCAGGTAACATTATGAAGTTTTAATACGATCAATCGGACCTATTATCAAGTTAGTGTATCAACTTTTGAACGAACTGCGCCCAGTAGTTTCCCAGCAATAAGCTGTTAAGTCGAGACACACACACAGACACACAATAAAAAACGCTCGCGCTGGACCCGAGTACTCTTCAGACATTCACACACACACACACACACACACACACACACACACACACACTCTCTCTCTCCCTCACTCCCTCCCTCTCTCTCTTTCTTTCTTACACACACACACACACACACACACGCATACACACACACACACACACACGAGTACAGACTCATGCACGCACACACGCACACACACACACACACACACAAACACACACACCCACACACACACACACACACACACAAACAGTAAAACTAACACATGTGCACAAAATGAACACACACACACACACACACACCGCGCGAGAGAAAAAGACTACAGGGAGGCATTGACGTCAAAGACTTTCGACCGTGACGTAATTACGTCACTATTCTTGGTTTACGGTACCATTCGGCGGCTTTGCTACGAGTATGCCATAGTCTTGGTTGGCCGAGACCTTGCACCGTTCTATCAGACTGCCTGGCTGGCTGTTGCACCGCGAATGAGCGCTTCTGCTAGGCAAAGAAGGATAACTCTTCGGTACTTCGCCGCTGGGGGCGCGCGAATACCAGGACTCGCTTTTACTTCCGCCTGTCCGCTATCTACGCTTTCGCTTTGGACTCGTTCACTCCACGCTCAGTTCGACACATCTTACTTTTTTCGCATCAAAACATGTCGAGGCCGTATGGTACCTGGACTTTGTCCGAGTTGAAAGCTGAACTGCGACAGCGGGATGCACGAACTTCGGGTCGGAAAGCAGATTTGGTTGAAAGGTGAGTTCAAAGTTGCTTCAGACTGAAGTTCAGTGATTTCTGTCAAGTGTGTGTCAGTTTGTGATCGCCGAAACTGACTGAGACTGACGTCGGCACGGTTTTGTAGCCTTTATTTTGGGCTTAGTTTGGAGAAAATTACTGCGGAAAAAATTAAAGGTTCTTGTTTAAAATTTAGCCCAGATTACTATGATAGTGGCACTCTTGACTCTTGTGCTGACTGAGTAGGCATGTTTTGAGACGTTCGTGAAATATTCTCCCACTCCACTTCCCACCGATCAGCTGTCATGTTCCCTCCACTGTGTGATAAGACTTAGTTTAAATTAAAATGTAATGCAGATACAGACACGTTGCTACACAAAAAAATCATAATTAGAATTAAAATTGTGAAAATCAGACTTAGCAACTTAATTACTTAGTTATGAATAGTCATTGAGTCATTGTCATGGCCCAGTGATGTTTTTTTTTATTGGGGGGTGAGGGGGGTTGGACTGTCCCAGAACATAAATAACAGAAGACAATATTTTGAATATTCAGCTATATTTAGTTTATATTTATTAGCTCTACTGCTTGTAGAGTTTACATATGAACATTTAAATATGCACACATTAATTTCATACCCATTGTGTGATTTCAGGTTGGAGTTCTATGGGATGGGCTGAACAAACAACTACATCACTCCCCACATCTACCTGTACCATTAGTACACATAAAAATACCGGATAAACCCGTTAAAGGAACAGAGAAATTTACAATCACTGAGCCTCACATAAGCCTCAATCACTGAGAGGACATTTGGATAATCAACCACCAGTACATACAAGTACACCCCAACAAGGGAAATGAGTAATAGTTATCTATAAATGATTATTCTCAATCGAGAAACAAAATGATAAGGATATGGATTTAAATAGTTGTCCCCTGACGAGGCTACCTTTCAGTTTCCCAAAAAAACCACTATACAATCACACATTCAAAGAAGTTGTCCTAACAGCTTGAAACTGTAAATATAGCCGAAAAGTACCATCTTTGGGAGAGGTACTTAGGGATCTCTGGGCTGCCAACTGCATTTGCCGTGTTTCGCAGACTCTTGATTTGTAACCCCTATTCTTTAAATTTAAGAGTTGTTGCAGGTCAGGTTAGTTTCAGTTGTTCATGGTTTACTTGTGTCACTGTGTGATGAATAAAGTGTCATATATATGCCTGAACGAATTGGTGAATGTCTGTGTGTGATGAGAGTGATAAATGAACAAAGAATTGTGCAATGCATGGATGGCATTTTGTGTTTGGGCAGACTTCTGATAATATAATGTTTTTTGCAGTTTGCAGCAAAAGATAAAATTATTATCTGAACTTGATCGGTCAATTCAACTTTATCCATTAGCTGTATATGAAATATCAGGAGGATGCATAACACACTGTCAATCATTTTGCAATTGTTTAAAAAAAAATGTGAGTTTATGAATTCAGAATCAGATTGCTAAGACTGTGTAGTGCTATTTGGCAGAATATATTAATCCGTGAAGAATCACTTTGATCTTAATTTGAGCATTGAATGAACTACTGTATAGCTAATATCTCCTTGTAATCTTGCAAGAATGAGCACTGAAGATGTACTGGTTCATAGAGTAGGCTTAACTCTCACTCACTGATGCATATAAAAAACTAAATAAGCACACGCACAAGACTCAGTATTCACTGCTCACAAAACCAATGCATAAAATAAACTGTACACACAGACAAATGTAAGTGTAAAGTTTCAGTTGATTAATCACTAGTACAGTAATAACCAACAGTTAAACAAAACACACAGACCAGCACAAAAAGTGAACAACGGTGATGTGCACCATTATACAACACTCAGTATATGAAATATATCTTGGCAAACAGATTCAAGCCTGCCATATCACATACTGACTAAACACAGACATTCCAGGTACTATGGCTCTGTGGTGGTGACCACAAACTAAACAGTTCCAGCTAGCAGCAGATATTTGGTCAGTCACAATGGCTCACACCTGCATAGATGAGCACAGCTATAATATATGTGTGACTGTTCACAGTTCAGTGTACACTGAACTGTGAACAGTCACACATATATTATAGCACACTCACACATATACTAAATAACCTCTGCTCATGTCTTTCAGTATTGGCGTTAACCGCTAATTACCGGTATTTTACCGGTTGAAACGAGAAAATACCGGAACAAAATTTGCTGCCGGTATGACCGACGAGGTTGATTTTTAGAATTACCGGGTTTTTTTTCGCTGGTTAAAAAATAAAATCAGTACTCTGAGTTGGACTCTTACTGGTTCCAACGACCTGCCTACCGTTTTTTTCTGGACTGTTTGCATCATTAAAGTTTGCGTACCGGTTTGAAAAAATACTAGCGCCATCACTGGTCTTTACTCAAATCGGACTTCATAATGAATTTTGGAATTTACCCATTAGTATCACTAATACATTGATCCACAGCTGCATTTATATAACCAGTGAACAAAAAAGTGCAACAGGGCTTATTTGTGCCCTATGATGTTCAGGTGAATACCACTATCCCAGATGCCTTTAGAAACAGATGTGAAAAAAAAGTATGATTTTCTCAAGAAAACACAAATGACTGTAGTATTATGCAGTACTTGTAGAAAGAAAAGTACGCATTCATATCAAGTTAGGACACGTCTACCTCAGTGTGAGCATGCCTGCATAAAACAAAATAGCTTTGGATTTGACTAAAAGAACAAGAACAAACAGTATGCATGTTTAGACACGACGTTGTTCCTGAAGTTGCAAAGCGCAAAGCACACAGACAATAATAATGACTGTGGCCTGCTAACCATCCATCGCTTTCTCCTCTCAACATCTTTGGAAAACTTAAATCCCTTTGCTTTGTTGCAGTTCACTACACAACACTTGTTCGGCATTCTTCCGCAAAATATTATCTCTGCCGCTGTGTCCCGGTCAGTGACACGACTGTGTTACCCTTCCGCAGCGAAGCGAAATTGCGGGCGCGCCGCTGGAGCACAGGCCTGATTCTCGTGCGCCACCTAGCGGTAAACCCGGAGAAGCGTGTTTCCAGCAGAAGCGCTCATTCCTCCCACCGCCAAGTCGGTTTTTTTGTGGTTTATTTCGCATTTAGGTCCCAGGTAACATTATGAAGTTTTAATACGATCAATCGGACCTATTATCAAGTTAGTGTATCAACTTTTGAACGAGCTGCGCCCAGTAGTTTCCCAGCAATAAGCTGTTAAGTCGAGACACACACACAGACACACAGACAGACATTTAAAGTGGACCCTTGTACTAGCGTACTCGGGGATTAAAGCTGTGGTCTATTTATGACTTTCCGGGGCTACGAGGTTGAAAAATAGGGACAAAATCGTGTACAGATTTCTGTACAGCAAACACTACCCGAAACCCCACCTATACGGCGTGTATGACCTTGAGAGCTTCAGTCAACGCTTGAATTTTGCAGTGGTAACATCCGGTTTGCTCTCGCAGAGCTGAGCATATTTGTCAAGAAGGATCGAGCAGAAAAAATAAACGACTTGGCAGGGATTCGAACTCAAGGCCTCGGGGCCTCGAAATGTCGGGGCCGATGTCTTAACCGCCAGGCCACTTCACCAGTGTTGTCAAAGAGAAAAAATTGATAATTTTATATCATTCTACGCTTGAATTACCATTCATTCGTTGCAAAAACGTAACAATTGACATTAAAATTTGCCTTTATTTGCAAACATGATCGCAGTACATGTTTACACCGTCATGCTACACGACATTCGCGCCATGCAAATAGCTGCGATATCTCTATTTACAACATGCAAGAAAATAACAAGAATCTCTCCAAAGCTCTGTGCAGTTGAAAACAGACATCTAAGAAATAGTTATACATGTATTCACTTCTGAACAATGGGCGGATAGAGATATAAATCATGCTGCTTCAAGAATAACATAACATGAATTGATATCAATGTTTTTCCTTCTTTTTCTCAATTGGCGCAGTAGCCTAGTGGTTAGGACATGAGACACGAAGTCTCGAGGTCGAGAGGTCGAGAGTTCGAATCTTCGCCGGGGCGTTTATTTTTTCCCCTTGATCTCTCTTGAAGATAAAATATGATCAGTCTTGAGAGAGCAAACCGGATGTTATCCCTGCAAAATTCAAGCGTTGACTGAAGCTCTCAAGGTCATACCCGCGGTATAGGTGGGGTTTCGGGTAGCGTTTGCTGTACAGAATTCTGTACATGATTGTATCCCTATTTTTCAACCTCGTAGCCCCGGAAAGTCATAAATAGACCACAGCTTTAAAGTCTGCTGGGCCCTTGTACTAGCGTACTCGGGGATAATGCTGCGTCGCTGAAAAGAAATAACGGTTTTGGGTGTGACGAAAAAAAGAACAGGGCTGGAGTGCTATGTAAATTATGAGCAGTTCTTCCAAACCCATATGAAAAATGTGACACTAACAGCCTGTCCTCGTACATTGATCCACACAATGTTTTGTTTTGCCATATCGACGATGCGGTTCCGGAGCAAACGATCCAGATTTCTTTGAAAGTTTGTATTCAAAGGCTTTTTTGCCGTTTCCTTCAAGGCACATCTCTTAAAATGGGAACGAACAAATCCACCGCAGTCCAACCATAGATACACCACCACAAAAACACATGTGTTCACAACGGAAGTTTAGCCGGCTGTAGGAAATGGCACATAATTATGTGAATAATTATGGTCAAACGAAATGAGCAGAGTTCACTAGTTGACCACGACCAGTAGTTTTGCTTTTATGCGCTGGGCCGCCACATCCTTGAGGGATAGTAACATTATTCTTGTTTTACTTTTAATGGGCTATTCCATCGATTAGAGAAAATCAAGAAATACAAAAGTAAAACGACAAAAGTCATTAGTGCATTTTGCGTAACAAGGGAGCTTTTCAAGAGATCCTGTTTACAGACACACTTACCGTTCTGTTTCAAACAAGATGCCCTGAAGTCACCTGGCAAATTTAATTATTTGGCATAGTTTCGGAGCAGTTTTGAGCAAATTATTGCAGGTGTTTCTTAATTACAGTACAGCGAATGTTCATTGGACTTTTAAAGGTCCAAATCATCAGAAAACGTTCCAAAATTGCGCCTTCGATATTGTATCTTTAATTAATAACCGTGCTTACCTATGGTATCTCGTCGCGATATAACCTTCGTGGTTGAAAACGACGTTAAACACCAAATAAAGAAAGAAAGAAAGAAAGAAAGAAAGAAACCTGTGGTATGTCTAAAGTCAAACATCTCAAGAACAAACAAATAATGGCCTTTGTATTCCACTGCTATTCATCTTCAAACTGAATAGCACCGTACACTTGCAGATCGGAAAAAGGAACAGGAGGCGTACACTGCTATGGGTTGGTACCGTTTACCTATTGTTCACACTTGCTGTCTTTGAAGTCAAAATTTCCCGCAGTGGGGCACTGCGGTTATGAAATTAAAGGCCCCTCCTGTTTTTGGAACCGCAGGAGCTTTCTAGTTTGCTGTTAGGTAGATTTTTGGTTCCTCTTTCCTGTCATGCTCTCTTTTTCTTCATGAATTCTTTTCTTTTTTCTGCCTTCTTGCTCATTCACCTGTATTTTTTCCAAAAATCTCTTCTCTTGCCGCTTGTCTCGCGATTCATGTATAGTTTAATCTGTTAGTGTTCTGATGTAAGTCCAGCAGTAGATAGGTTAAGCCTATTTTAACATACTGGAAACTGGTAATCTTCCAGTAGGTATTAATTTAGTTTTACTAAAGCCTGCTGGGACACAAGTAATGGGTTAGTGCATTTGTAAACAGGAATCGCTTGACAAGTGGCCCCCTTCATCCCCCCCTTCCTCGTCCTGATATGGCTCTGCGTAGTCGGCTGGACGTTAAGCAACAAACAAACAAACAAACAAACAAACAAGAAGTCAAAATTAAAAGCAAAAAATTCGCCACGGAGTCACAACTCTTGGCACAATGCCCCGCAGACATATCATGTACAACTTGTTCGAACTGCTGTAGCAGTAGGGGATTCAAATTGCCAATACATATATATTACAGAAAGCAGCTCACGCATTCTTGCACCTTTTGTGTGAGCATTTACCTTCGATCCGCCTTCTCTTGCCTCAGATTGTCAGCGGCGCGGGCGATAGCCGATAGGCATTAAACAGGGCGTACACCTTCCTCCGGCGTGAGTCGGGTCACATGTATCATTACGTCATGTTTTAAAAATAGCCTATACCGAAGGCGTCATTTTGGAAAGGTTTCTGACGATTTGGACCTTAAACGTTCAAGGGACATTCGCTGTACTGTAATTTATCGGCCATCTACTCTAATGGGTTGGGAGAGGTGACATGACTCGTTTGTTACCGTTCTCACGAGATCAGTTACTTTTTGATGGCCGCTGCCATAGGAAGGTGACATTGAGGAGCACGTGACCTATCGCCACTGGCGGCTTCCATTTTGTTGAAACCAACTGGCGGCTTCCATTTTGTTGAAACCAACTTTGTCATCTGTGCTGTTCCGGAAATGAGCTGCGCTTTTTTTGAATTCTTCTTCTTCTTCTTGTCGATCACACTAGTTACCCTATATTGTCAGCCCGGACAGCGAGACGAATGATGCCGTCTTCTCCAGGTCTTCCTTTCCTCCGTACAGCTTGCAGTGGAGGGAGACTGCAGTTGGCCACACGGTTTTTCTCAGACTCTCAAGGATGGTGCATCGCTGGAGGATGTGTTCAGTGGTCTGGTCCTCTAGTCCACAGCTGCACGTAGGGGAGGCGACCAGCTTCATCTTTTGGGACATGTGGGCATTTAGGCGGTTATGCCCAGTGCGGAGTCGCATCAGCACGACTTGTTCATGTCGCGTGAGGAGATGATAATCATCCTTCCGTTTCTGGGGCCTAAACACTGCCTTGATGAGGGTTTTCTTCTCCATGAAGCTGACAGGGTTGTCTGTTTGGTCTCCCTGTGCTCCGAGTTTGGCGAGCTTGTCTGCCCTCTCATTTCCGGGGATCCCGCAGTGGGCAGGTAACCGTGCACTGCAGTACCACTCGCCTTTGTTGTTCGACGTTGTGGAGTTTCTCCATGAGGTGTGGAAGTTTTCCCCCTGCGAGGGCCTCCAGAACTGAGAGTGCATCTGTGAGGAAGACCGCCTGAAGACATTCGCTAGAGGAGTCCTGAATAATAGATGCACGGCCTGCACGAGGGCTTGGCCGATTTCTGCACTGTCAGTAGTTGGAGCAGTGCTTTCCAGTGGAAATGTTAGTGGTAGTGGTGTGCCCCTCAGGAAAGGATGCATACACGCCAGCTTTCTTTCTTTATTTGGTGTTTAACGTCGTTTTCAACCACGAAGGTTATATCGCGACGATACACGCCAGCTCCTCCGTTAGTTGCAGAGCCATCAGTGTAGACGTGGATCCAGGATTCACAGGGGTACTGATCTGCAATCATGGCCAGGGTGAGACTGCGTCTGGCATGGTCGCTCTGGCAATCTTTGGGGGAAATCTGTGGGACGGTCATCTTGATTTGGAGTTTTGTTTGACTGTCTTTCCATGGTTGGGTGTGTCAGAGGTGTTCAAGTCATGGGCAGTGTTGTGGATGGTAACTGATCTGTGTACCCTCTGGACAGTCTTTTGCTCTCATGAACAAAACTGCTGCGCTTCAGCCGGTTCTTTGTGAGACCTTCCAGCTTAATAATAATAATAATAATACATGAGCATTTATATAGCGCAACATCATAACTTTACAATTATGCTCTTTGCGCTTGACACATTTAAAATTAAAACACAGTTATACAAGCATTTACATCTACATTCATAGTCAACAACGCTTAAAGGCACAGTAAGCCTCCCGTAAACCATCACAGAGCTCCCCGAGCGTCTAAATACAGTACAAGCATTCTTCCATTTGAACGCTCACCGAACTGACGGGAACATCCTGGCTGCTTTCTGTCGAGCGTGAGACATTTTCAAAGAATTTATTTTCGTAGACTTGTTCGTTAACAACAACGGAGCCTCGTCAGTTTTGCGCTAGACCTAACAAGTTTTAAAATCTAAATAATAAATTGACAGCTTGTTACACAAACATTCTTTAATCATAAAAGAATTCGTTTTTCATCAAGACAAGATCAGAACAATTCGAAGTTGTGAAAGTTTAAAAAAAAGAAAAGCCCGGAAGCAGGGTCACGCAAGGGTCGTAGCAGACGATCGAAGGTTTATCAGTGCAAATCGCCGTTCCTCTCAACAGTGAAAAGCCATCGCTGGAGTTCTTGTGAACCACAGCCGTTGTTTCGTGCATAAAAAACGTGCTATTGTAGATAAGCTCACATCGAGTCGCATTCATGACTAACTGACGACTGCATTGTGAAAAAGGAAAACTGGATCACACGGGTTCACGATGGCTCAGGGGCAAGATAAACCACGCAAAAATAAATTTTGAAAATTGTTCGCTCTTTACGGAGGGCACCTAGGATGTTCTCAATTGGTGAGTGTTTAAATGAAAGGGTGTTTGTACTGTGTGTAAGCCTGACCGTATCTGTGATGGTTTACGGGAGGCGCTTGTGGTGCATGGGGTGGTTGGGTAGGCGTTTGTACTTCTCAGCCTGCACCATGATCTTGGCGTCTCTTCTGTCGCTGAGCGGCTGGAGCCCAACAGTCTCCTCCATGGTCTTGATGGGTGTGGACCTCATGGCTTCAGTGATGACTCTAAGAGCCTGGTTTTGCACCTTATCCAGGCCTTGTAGGTGAGACTTCGCTGCTGTAGAACATGCTGGGGATCCGTACTCAAGGTGGGGTCGGAATTCAAACAGTATCATGTCACTGTTGTCCAATTTGCGCTGTTTCGGAAATGAGCTGCACCTAGTCTGTCTGTTTATAGCAACACACACTGTCTGTCACGTATACTCCATCCAAGTCTCTCCGTCTCTCCCTCGCTGCCTTAGTGTCTGTGTGTGTATCTGTCTCTCTCTCAGTCTCTTTCTCTCTCTCTCGATCTCATGCGCTCTCTCTCTGGAGTCATTTTCTCTCACCCGGTGTTCATTTATCTGTTTCTCCGTCTCGAGTCACTCATATAATCTGTCTGTCTCTCTTTCTCTGTCTGTCTCTCTGTATGTATGTCTTTGTCTGTGTCTCCCTCTGAGTCTCTCCGCCTCTGTCTTTCTATGTGTATGTCTCTCTCTCTCTCTCTCTCTCTCTCTCCGGGTAAGAGAGGGGTAAGAGAGACGAAAGAGGAAACTGGACAGGGAATAAAGCCAGAAAAAAAGAAATTACAACATGCAGGTTTTCAATTCATATTTTTGCAAAGTATCTGCACAAGCATGTGTGCCCCTGTGAGTATGTTCGTGACTGCTTTCATTGGGTGCCTGTATCCTCAGGAATTTGAGGATTTCTTTTATCTCTCTTTTTCTGACACCGTTTATTTTAATGTCATTTTTACAGGACAGGGTTTTTTTCCTTTCAGTTATAAGTTGTAGTAGTTTGACCTTATTGTTTTAGTACAAGTAGAGCTCGTTCATCAGTAGCAAAGACTCACTCAGTCTGTTAGTGTGTCTGAGTCACGTGTGTGATGGGGGGGGGGGGGGGGGGGGGGCGGGCTCTCCCGTAACCGGCCAACTGCAATGTACGGACAGGTTTGCACTGGCCCTAGGGTGTCCGTTCATGAGAGGGACTGTTGTAGCAGTAAAACTAGTGTGATACATAAGTAATCAATTTATCCACTTGACTATATTCTCAACGGGGATTTATCACTCTTCTGTGCATGTTTTTATGCCTACGTATTTTCAAATACACTGCAACACATGTAACCCAAATACAACATGTATTTTCATGTATCTACATGTATGTAAATACAATACCGCTTCTTTTATGAAAACATTGCTTCGGCCATGTTGATTTTAATCAACCAATTTTCTTGTAAATACCTGCAATGACTCGATTTGCTCAAAACTGCTCTGAGCCCTTGGAGAAATGGGATGCTTTTTTTTTTAGCGCTTTAAAGTTTGTTATGCTGTATCATTTTCTTGTGTTTTACAACTTTAGCTCCTTCTCCATGCTGTATCAAAAATTAAGGAAATGTAGGAAAAAGAAACGCAACTCATTCGCGCCCACTGTTGCAAGTGATTTTCGGCATTTTCAAATTGTTGTAACATACATGTATTCATGAACCAGATAGGGTACATCAAAAAGAAAAACAGATTCGTGGAGAATATTTTACTGGCTGTACGATTAGTGCATAGAATATAATCTTTTTACCTTTTCATAAATTGTGTTATACAGGGTAGGGGTCAAGCGAGTCGTGATTGCAGGCAAAAGTGTCACTTTGACACACTACAAAAATCGTAAAAATGCATATTTTTCAACCAGGCCGGACAGTTGTGGAGGAAATTCATCTCCCAACATGATCATTTAATAAGAATGATTCGCCAAAGCGTTAAATAATCAAAAAAAATTAACATAGATCACTTAGTGTTAAAAAGGGGTGCTTGGGAAAAGCTCCTTCGCACGGAATCAACGTAATGATTTCTTTTAAAACCAAGTGCTATTTGTGGCCAAGTGTCTGTTCTACACGAACATGCTATAACTAGAGAAAAAAAATCCTGCGCTTTCTTTTTGTTTTTTAACAATGATTCGCATGAAAGCACTATGAAGCCAAACGCATACCACCCCCCTCCCCCCCTCCTTTAACACATACATACACACACAAACATCAATACACACACACTAACAAATAGACAAACAAAGTGCGTAGATGGGCAGGTGCGCTTCGCAGTATTGAAATGGACGCCCACTGTCACTGTGAAGATCGCTGTCCCAAACTGTTTCTCTGTCACTTTCTCAAAAGTTCGCTTTCTCACACTGACAACGACAGACACAGAGATAAGGACACACGAACACACAGCATGGAACAGTTTTTGGATAGTTAACTAAGCAGCCTAAGAAGAAAACACGCTGTAAGTAACTTCTATTCCTGCTTGCACCTTGGCTGCGTTATAGTCGGTCAAGCCCTAACGGTACTATAACGCGCTGACTTCAATTTCGCAAGTAGCGCCAAGGCATTCTGATCATCATCGCTCCACGGCTATTGCCAGTTGTCTCTCTGACCGGACGCAAAAGTCCAACGCGAATCTATCAAAACAAGAATACAGAGTTATCTCCCATATGTTGTTCGCGAGCAGTGTTCGCGAGACGAAAATGATTGCAGATTGGCCAACTTCGACAGTGATCTCCGTTCTGTTCTTCACAGTTAGGATAAAGACATCGTTCTAAGGTCAAAAACAAGTCGAAATTTTGGGACTGCTGTCGGAAGGAGACGTAGAGGTTACATGCCGAGTCTCAGTGATTATCAAAAATAATGGTCGAAGTTAGCGGATCATGAAAAATGCGAGCTTTAGTCAGTTTTCAATTTAAACAACATAAAGGGGTTTCATACACTATTTTCCCCAGAAAACTGAACTTCATACTCCTCTTTTCTTTGAATAACTGAAGAAAGGAGGAATAAAGAGGTTACACACCTCGTCTCAAAGCTAAAGCTCGCATTTTTCATGATCCGCTAACTTCGACCATTATTTTTGATAATCACTGAGACTCGGCATGTAACCTCTACGTACAGAATTCTGTACAGCAAACGCTCCCCGAAACCCCACCAATACGGCGTGTATGACCTTGAGAGCTTCAGTCAACGCTTGAATGTTGCAGTGGTAACATCCGCTTTGCTCTCTCCGAGCTAAGCATATTTGTCGAGAAGGATCGAGCAGAAAAAATAAACGACTTGGCAGGGATTCGAACTCAAGGCCTCGAAATGTCGGGGCCGATGTCTTAACCGCTAGGACACTTCACCAGTGTTGTCAAAGATTAAAAAATGGATAATTTTATATCTTTCTACGCTTGAATTACCATTCATGCATTGCAAAAATGTAAAAATTGCCATTAAAATTTGCCTTTATTTGCAAACATGTTTCACGGAATCGCAGTACATGTTTACACCGTCATGCATGATGCTACACGATACATGCAAATAGCTGCGATATCTCTATTTACAACATGCAAGAAAATGACATGAACAGTAATTGAATCTTTTCAAAGCTCTGTGCAGTTGAAAACGGACATCTAAGAAATAGTTATACATGTATTCACTTCTGAACAATGGGCGGATAGAGATATAAATCATGCTGCTTCAAGAATAACATAACATGAATTCATATCAATGTCTTTCCTTCTTTTTCTCGATTGGCGCAGTAGCCTAGTGGTTAGGACATGCGACACGAAGTCTCGAGGTCGAGAGTTCGAATCTTCACCGGGGCGTTTATTTTTTCCCCTTGATCTCTCTTGACGATAAAATATGACTGACTGACTATTAGGGTTTAACGTCCTCTTAGACCAACTGGTCTATATTGGGACAGGTATTGGTAATACGCTGAAGATATGGTGTGATACTTTGATTCGAACAAACCCGCTGTGGCTGTCTTCTTCGACACACTGTCCAGCATTGGGTTTGTCTCATCAAAGTATCGAAAATACGATCATGATAATCAGAGACGAGAGATGATGCATGCGTGTCTTCGTGCTTTCCAAGCCCTGAGACTTTCGCTGTGAACGTGGGATCTTTTTCGTGCGCATGTGTGCACACGGGGGTGTTCGGACACCGAAGAGAGTCTGCACAAAGTTGACTCCGAGAAATAAATCTCTCGCCGAACGTGGGGATCGAACCCACGCTGATAGCGACCAACTGGCTACAAAGCCAGCGCGCTACCAACTGAGCTACGTCCCCGCCCATAAAATATGATCAGTCTTGAGAGAGCAAACCGGATGTTATCCCTGCAAAATTCAAGAGTTGACTGAAGCTCTCAAGGTCATACACGCCGTATAGGTGGGGTTTCGGGTAGTGTTTGCTGTACAGAATTCTGTACATGATTGTATCCTTATTTTTCAACCACGTAGCCCCGGAAAGTCCTAAATAGACCACAGCTTTTAAGCACTATACAAAAGTTGCTTTTATTTTTTTGATTAATAAAAACCGTCCGCCACCTGCCAAGAAATCATGCATGAGCAGCTGTGCAACCTTGACTCTCATTGTAAATACAGGTTGTCTAATAATTATTGAGAATTAGTATTTTGCTTGTTAACAGCACAGAGATGTTTCTGGTATGTAATGAAAGAAGACTATTTCCTCTATTTACAAAATCAAATAACGCTGTATCTCATCTTCCCTTTTCTCAGTTTGACAATGACTGTACGTATGAGACATCAGGGCTCCAAATATGTGTGCGAAATTCAGTGTCACACCAACTAAAGTAAAGACAGCTTCAAGTTTTAAAAATTCTGAACAAGGGATTGTGACTTTCTTGCAAACATTCACTGACCGCTCTCACTCTCAATCATACTTGTGAAACCCACGAGGAAACGTGCCATTTGAAGACACCCAACCGTTTGAGAAGAAAAACCTCGTATACGATTTTTTAGGGATTTTTTTTTTCCTCGCTGAAATTTTTTTTCCCCCGCTGAAACGCCTCACGAAAACCGCTGAAATTAGCGGATCCGCGGACCATTCCCATGCCTGAGGGATGCAGATGCGATTTGCTCCTTAATTACTGGTGAAAACCCTTCTGGAGGACGATATTTTGAATTTGGTCATAGATACGAGCTGAGATGACAGGTCCGGCAGCATAACAGTTGGTCTACATCCTTATGTACCTGTGTACGTACGTTTGTTTTTTTACTGCTCGAGGAAGTAGATTTCAGCAAAATATCTACTTCCTCTAGCAAATAATCAAATCCAAACATATGTACATGTACAAGGGTACATAAGGATGTATACCAACTGTTGTAGTGATACCCTCACCACTGCCAGGTTCCAATTAATCACAGTATGTACCTTCATGAAAAAAAATATTCATTAGGCCTAAAAAAAAAATAGGTGTGGTTACGGTAACCCGACCTACCCTATTTTTTTGGGCCGACCCTATAACTTTTTATTACATTTGTAAAAAAAATACAAAAACAAAAAAAGTAAACGAGTGCAGAAAACGCAATGAAAGCGAAAGCGCCCGGGTCGCACACTTATTTCCCTGTCAAGTAGGTTGTACACATTAGAAAAAAAAGTTTAAAAAAAAAAAAAAGCGATTGCCTACCTTCTTACCCTATTTTTTGGGGCTATGTTACCGTAACCACACCTATCATTTTTTTTTTGGCCTTAGTGGCTATCACATGTTTGATCCAGTTATACACAGTGAGCCTTTCTTCTCTTCTTCTTCTGCGTTCGTGGGCTGAAACTCCCACGTACTCGTGTTTTTTGCACGAGAGGAATTTTACGTGTATGACCGTTTTTACCCCGCCATTAAGGCAGCCATACGCCGCTTTCGGAGGAAGCATGCTGGATATTTTCGTGTTTCTATAACCCACCGAACTCTGACATGGATTACAGGATCTTCTCCATGCGCACTTGGTCTTGTGCTTGCGTGTACACACGAAGGGGGATAAGCCACTAGCAGGTCTGCACATAAGTTGACATGGGAGATCGGAAAAATCTCCACACTTAACCCACCAGGCGGCCGCGACCGGGATTCGAACCCTCGACCTTCCGATTAAGAGGCCGACGTCTCACCACCCCGCCCGTCACAGTGAGCCTTATATCAAAGGAAAGTGCAGAGTCTTAGGAACACATCCATACCAAAATCGACAGTATTGGTCAAGAAACAAAGCAATTAAAAACTGTGACTTTCGTACGTAAGAGTTTAGTTTACCATCACCTTGAAGAAATGTTAGAGTTGGCAAATGAAACTAAGATCAGTGGGAAAAGCAACAAGTGATAAGTGTGTGTGTTCTTTGAACAGGTTTTCTTTAGAGATGTCAGTCCCAATTTAGCATCAACTACATCACTTGGGTAACCATGCAGCTCAAGGGCTACCGTATCCCAACCTACATTTTTCACATCCGTCTTAGTGTATGTGGATCAGCTAAAGTACCACCCTGAGGACTCATTTCCCTTTTCCTTCAAACAAATGCCTGTTTACTATGTAAGAAAAATTAAGCCGACAGATATTTACAAAGTTGCTAAGTTTTAACATTCTAGGCATTCACATTTTCTGAAAAATTAGTGGAGGGAAAAGCTAATGGCACAAAATCTGTTGAAATAATTGTTAAAACCACAGATGTACTTTATCAACACAAAGCTTAGTATAATGTACTATATGACGTAGCAACTAGTTGCTGATGTTCATAATTTCAACACCTCCCTTCTCCCTTCATCCTGTTTTTCTTGACAACCACCTACTTGATCAATATGCAGAACAATCTGAATAAATCCCAGAACCAATGGGTTCATTTTTCTGTTACATAAAACTTTCAATCAAAACACTGAACAGCACTAAACATTTTTATTTTTTATTTTCTTTGTCCAGTTTACTAGTTTGTGGGTCAAGCTACGACAAAAAAAGCCGCAGTGAGAAATCAACGTCCTCTGTGGAGCCGAGAGATGAGATTTTCAGTTCTACGGGTCAAGAGTATTGTCCCCTCCTATCCTGTCCTGCCTGGAACCGACCGCTCCACTTCACTGCTATCTGCAACACACAACCATCATAATGATACATTGAGATTGCTACATGCCTGGAACAGTGTACTTACCATCACAATTTTTAAAGACTTTTTGCATCAGGAGGTATGAAAGTTGAACCTGTCTACAACAATCACACAAAGTACTGACTAAAAGTGATCCTTATGCAAGTACAGTTGAACCTGCCCTTGAGACCACCTGTCCATAAAGACCTCCTGCCATTCTTCCTCTGCATTGCTGAGCAAGAAAGAAGTGAAGCAACAACCGTGACTAAGTGGGTGGTAGAGGATAAGAACTGATTCACTACAACTGCACTGTCCACCCCTTTTGTTCACATGAATAATGAGAGGATGTCGAACATCATTTAACTGCGCTGACATCAAAACCAAGCCAATACCTGCCTGAATGTTCACTAGCCCGAGGGACGAGCTGCCAGACAATTTCTTTACGGGCTTATTTTTTACTCGCCCCTGGAGACCTGACGGTGAATTTGGCCATCCTTGCTGGCATTTTGTTTTCTCAGTAGTGAAGACATGGACAAAATCTACGACGCCATGTCCTTTTATTCAAGGGGCATAATCTATTTGTTCATGACCTCTAAACAATGAAAATGGTCCCAAATGACAGAAAATTGCTTGAATTTCAATATACCACAGATTTGTCCAAAATTTGATATAAATTGTGTGTTTTTTCCTCTGAATGTGAAAAACAAATGGGCACAGAAAATCTATTTTTAGTAACGACATCATAGTGTCACGTGACTGATCAGGTAATACCTCCCTTGCCTTGCAACATCTTAGCTTATAGCTTTTGAATCTTATCAGAAGGTAAATTTTGAAATAATTGTTGATTCATAACTTTAATTTACATAAGAAACAAGTTTCATGTAAGCTTGTTTCAATTGCTAACTTTCAAAAGGGCTCACTCAGTTTGAAGGTAAAAGATTTAGAGAAATAGCAGAACTGCCACAGGTCTGTTTTTATCTCTTTCTTGTAAAGTTGTATTTCTAAAATCTTGATGTTACTTTTCAAATCATTATTTCAGGAGTCAAGTTCTCAAAGGGTTGTTGAATCATGGCTTGAATTGAAAGAAAAACAAGTTACAAATAATAAAAGGGAAGTAATCGCTCTTTATGCTTGTATGCATAAAGAGCGATTACTTCCCTTTGGTTATTTGATATTTTAACAACGCTCTTTTGTTTAAGAAGTTACAAATAAGTTTGTTCCAATTGCTAACTTTCAAATACACTAAAAAAGACTAAAGCAAAACAGGACTGGTCATAGATCATGAATGCACGTATATGCACCAGAAGGTGAGTCCAAGGAAAATGAGCTATTTAATTTTTAAAAGTGGAAATTGACTTTCATTATCAAGCAGCCACTACCATCTCAATCTATCACTGAATCTATCACTGAAAACATTTGTGTGTGAATCTGTGACTCAAATCTCCCTGTGTGCACCTTGTTGGGGGCCCGGTAGCTCAGTTGGTAGAGCACTGGACTTTTGATGCTGGGGTCACAAGAAACAGACACGAGTCAATTTTATGTGCAGACTCAGAGACGGTATCCATGATCCACTCCCGAGTCATGACTGTGGCACGTTAAAGACGTCCGTCATTTTGCCATAAGTGCAGGCGGCCGATTCCACATATACATGCACACACCTGGGTAGCGCGACTGTTGCTGCTAGCTTTCCACTTGGAAGAAGAGACCCAAATTTCCCAGCAATGGGACAATAAAGTTATGAAAATGAAAAATTGTGTTGTTTTTTGGTGTTGTTGGTCACTTGGTGAAGTGTGTTTTTCCGTAGTGTGATTGAAGCACACAATCCCAGCATTGTCATGACATTGCTTTCTTACTGGAATTTGGAGCCTGGAGGCCAACACAGAATGATAAACAGGCCTGACAATATAAAAGAACATTGCTTAGATTGGAATTGGTACTGGTAGAGGAGCTTTATTGCTAATACCACAGGTATATTATCTACAAGTTAATATCCTCCTTCACTGACTCTGTCGACCCCCGTTTTTAATCGCTAGCTTCCCTTTATACAATGAACCGCCCACAGAGCGTCGTCGTCCCAAACTAAACCCTTCAAATCTCAACAAAAAATTGTCATTCTTGGTAGGGAAATCCTTTCATGCAATTACGTCAATGAGCGGCAGTAAAATTAAACTTGGAGAATACATGGAATAACCTAGTTTTCTGGGTAGTTATTGAAGAGACTTATACAAATAAATGGAAAAGATTTAAATACTAATGGATACAGACTGCTGTTGCAATGGAAACAGCCGCCATATTGGATTTCTAGGAAACGGTTTTACAGCAACATCATACATCAGACATGCATAATATTTGGCACAAGATTACACATGACTTGTATCTGCAATCATATATAACGATATTTTGACTAAAGACTACAGTTGAATTTAAATTAATTTATGAAATAAAGATTAAGGAATATTCAGTTAAAAATTCCTTTATCCTTCATTAATAAGGATAAATGAATTTTTA
This sequence comes from Littorina saxatilis, assembly GCF_037325665.1. NCBI lineage: Eukaryota > Metazoa > Mollusca > Gastropoda > Littorinimorpha > Littorinidae > Littorina > Littorina saxatilis. Next base: position 35,132,351 of record NC_090260.1, on the reverse strand, counting down.
ACTGCATATTCATCAATCTTTTTCAAAAATTAATTCAAATTTAACTGTAGTTTTTTGTCAAAATATCGATCTATATGAATTATGATTGTATTTGTAGATAAAAGTCTTGTGTATCTTTGTGCCAAATATTAAGCATTTCTGATGTATGATGTTGCTGTAAACCCGTTTCCTAGAAATCCAACATGGCGCTGTGTATGCCAGTTTCTATAGCGACGGCAATCTATGTCCTTTAGTTTTTGCAATTTTTTCATTTCTTTATACAAGTCACTTCAATAACTACCCAGAAAACTAAGTTACTCCATGTATTTTCCATGTTTCATTTTGGTCATTCTAGTGCCGCTCATTACCTTAACACTTTCTACCCCACCTATGTTGACCCATTTTTTGTTTAGCCGAGACCAGCTGTGCTGCAGGAGGTCACTCAGAATTGTAGTAACTGTGTAGGAACTGTATCAACAAGCTGGAATGCAGGCGTTAGATCGACGTTACAGGAAGGGACTGAAGCTAACATATATATATATATATCCGTACCGGGTCAGATAGAGCCATATGAGTGGGTACGGATATATCCGTACCTGGGAGACAATGAGTTAATCAAAAAGTTGCAGAATTATTAAGTACTTCAAGTGGACGATTTCCCAGAATTACCCATTCTATGTTTTAGTAATATCAGTTTTTTTTAAATGCCCTATGGGTATGAACGCGACTTCAAGTAATGGCGAGATCGACAGAACGTACAATACACAAATACGAACGGAAATACTCGGAAACCGAAGAGTTGACACATGCTCGAGAACTCACGTGTAATGTATAGTTGCACTTCAACTTTTTATTTTCACCCCAGAGACTTGTAAGCCGGCTTGGCTCAATGGTAGGACGCTGGCCCTCTGACCTGGCGGTCTCAGGTTTGAATCCCGTAATTGAAAAGAATTGTGTGAAACTTTTTTCTCTCTGAATTTATTAACTTTTTCTTTCCTGAACAATGCTTGTATTTTATTCATTTTGATTCACTCCAAAGCTTTTGAGTCATGTACTGAAAATCGAATATAGTGTGTGAGTGCCCTTAACCTTTAGCACTCCAGATTCCAGCCAGCATTACTTCCCCTGTAGCCACATTATTTTGCTTACCTAGCGTAAGAATAACACCCATTAACTTTCAACACTTACAACTTCTTTGAAAATGCACTAATAAGCATGAAACGTTGTGGTTGTGATGGGGTTATATTCAACATTAAAATATTTTTGTTTGCATGCATCAATTATTTTCTTAGCATAAGTATAAATACAAAATGAAAAGGGTTTGTGTTGGCTAGTCCGTGGAATTTTCTGAAACTAACCAGTCTATGTCTGGTAAAACTCCTTTGATCAGGTAATCATGTTGACCATCCAACTTCCTGATCCTGGTATCTAAATAAATATATTTGTGGACCAGTGCATGTCATGGGACGATTTTTTTAATAGTTCGGTTAGCAACAACAAGCAGAGAAAAGCTTTGATCTCCACTAGATCCACAGGTCGCCATTTCCGAACACGCACACTTTTTACGTCTTGTCACTGGCTTGCTTTGCGCTGAATTTGAGTCAGTTTCTACGCAGTGTCTCTTCGACAAGCAAGTCAAGCATTTGCTACACAGTCAGATTATCGGTACTGTTTGCTGGGCCTGTCATTTCACTAAACTGGACCAGCCACTGTTTGTATTCATCTGCACTTTCGTAAATTCCGTTTCGTAACCGTCACTGGACGAACTGTCTTTTTTTTCTCATCGCGATACACAGTTCATTGCGAAGATCTTCCTCAGTAATTCGTTCAAATTCAGCATACGATTTGTTGTCAAGAAACAACTCAAAAGAAAGTTTCAAACTCATCATCCTCCATCTTGCTTGTCGAAGCGCTAAAGTTCTTTTTCGATGCAAAAACAAAAGCAGAAAACTTTGACGAAACCGACTCAAATGCAGCGCAGACGACACGACGACATAACGGAAGGAAGTGAGCCTCGCTTTGGCTCAAGTGCCGTTAAAAATACCGTTATTCTCGTATGCAAATACGAACGAGAAGTTGGTCATACGAACAAGCCTTGTGCTGGCGACACTAATCGCCGCTGGCTGGCAAAGGGGGGGAAATGGCTGGGCGACGAAAATCGCCGCTGGCATGCTAAATGTTCAACAGCTTTCCCACAATCCCGTATTCTGTTTTTAGTCTGGGATAATCCCCCCCCCCGTTTGCAGGAACGGTCACCACGCATCGACTGAACATAATGGTGGTTGGACACTTGTATGATGATCTGCTTGTGTTGATACTGATAGTTGCTCTGCAACTGCAAGGACTTACCATGCTGTTAGTCGCTCACTTCTTCAGGATTTGGTGGCGAACCAATAAGAATGGTGCTGAGAATCCACTGGAGAAGAACAAGGCGAAAAACACTGTCAGCTTGTATCTGTTGTTGATGTCAAAGGGCAAGTTCTGCAGACAAACATTCAGAAAGTTATGAGAATGCATACATGATACATCCTTGCATGTAAAATCAACTCAGGAAGAAAGTTCATGTACATGTATCACAACAACTAGCAGTCAAACAAGAAGTGGGGTTTCTTGGTTTGTTTTCTTTGCTTGTGATTTCTTTGCTATTATAAAGTATGTTCTTCTGGCAACAAAACAATAACTACCATACACAACAAGAAAACCAAATGCTTTATACGACTTCCCTTCATCATGTCCAATTACACATTTACACTCGGGTGGGTTATTCTTATAGATGCAAGACAATACCAAGCATGCATGGATGGCCAAATAAAAACTGTATAACTCGACAGCCTGGTGAGTAACTTCAAGTTCAAGAAATTCACTAGCCCAGTAAAAACCTCACATGTAATTTATGACTGTTCGATAAAAACAAAATAGTGGTGATACGATGATAAACAACTGTGCTGCAGTCAGCATTGAATAGGCTTTCACAACTGGTGTTTTGTCTGGCTTAATTGTCAATGATCTTCATCCAAGTTGCTACCATATTTGTGAGGCAAAAAAAACAAGAGGCGAAGCCTTCAAGGCTCACGTAAGAAATCGACAAACAGTAACACAAACTCAATCACTCCGTCACACACACACACACACACACACACACACAGAAAGAGCATAGGTGAACTGTGCAAGAAAGCGAGACACTAGATCTAGATCTGTCTGTCTGCATGTAGCCTACTTGCCAACTAGTCTCGGCCCGCTCAAAAAAACAATGACCGAGACTTTCAGTAATTCCTTCGCGTGACGTCAAACCCTCTTACGTCATAATGTGACGTCAATGTTGTCTCGATCTATTTTGAACACAATTATTTTTTTTCTCAGACTCAGAGTAGAGTGTTAGTTTGTTACAACAGGCTGAAATCATCTTTAATTTGAATCAACATTTTGCAACAATCAATCACATCAATACAGCGCACAGACTTGCACATTACGTTTCAAGAGCCTAGATTACCATGCATGGACAAGAGCCTACTCAGTAAAGGGACGTAATGCTGTCTCCACAGCCCAGAGAGACTGTGTGAGTTTAATATATAATCAGTTAAGACTGAGTAAAAAAATTATCACAATCGATAGTTACCAGTGAAAAGTTATATCGGAACACTCTTATTGTGTTTTTGTTGTTGTAAAATGTAAGATCTGAAACGTTAAAAATTACGTAAAATTGGTGCGTCTTGGTCGAGTGGGATGGGTCGTTGAACTGTGTTGTTACACCCCGCCGAAGTTATCAAAAGTGTTTTTGCTTTTTGTAATTCGGTTGGTTTGGTGCGTTATACAATGCATCTGCTTTTTCAAGACCAAGCATTGATCACTTTAAAACACAAGGATCATCATTGACCATCATGACTTGTATCCTTTTACATCGCATTCTAAGAGCAGAATTCTCACTATGCGCGCGGTACATTTCTAGAATCGCGTAGCGCAAAGTTGGAATTCCTACAATGGCGGCCATTGTTGGAATTCCAACAAAGCGCAGGTCATTTCCGGAAAAGCGTCGATGACGAGATGGGTCGCAACAGTATCACAACTCGTCAATCTTATTTATATTCTTAGTTGACAATGCGGTGTAGCGATTACTGATAAACTATACTACCACAGTAGCAATAATATAAGTATTAACTGAACACACCTGAAACTCTTCTTTCTTTCTAACACACGAACTATTTTATTGCTTAACTCATTGTCTCCCAGGTATATCCGTACCCACTCATTGATATAGCTCTATCTGACCATGTACGGATATATCCTCTCAGACTGTGAGCTTCAGTCGCTTCCTGTAACGTCCATCTAACGGTCTCGGCAACAAAAAAATTGGTCAACATAGTTGGGATAGAAAGTGTTAACTCCTCTCCTTATCCCATCATGACATTCGCATCTTGCTAGAACTACAGAAGCAAATCACTGATCAAGTTCACTGCCATCAACAGGGCCGGACTAGGGGGGGGGGGGGGGGGGGGGGTTATGGGGGTTGCGCAACCCCCCCCCCCCCCCCTGGCCTAAACATGTACCTCACTTATTTAAAACATTTTTTATTATTGTTTATTTTATGCCGTTTCATGCAAGGAGCGACCATTTTCCTATCTCAGAATATGACCTACCCACAAGGGGCTCTGTCCCTTGACCCCGCCAGGGGGAACATCCCCCTGGACCACCGCTGGCAACCCCCCACCCCCCCTCCTCTTAGCCTAGTCCGGCCCTGATCAACATAAACGCGCGGAAAGAAAGGCTTAAGTAAAGACCAATTTTGCATGATTAACCCTTCTACCGAACATTAAGGTCAGTGTTTACCTATGCATCAAAAGCGCAGGGGGTGTTACTTAGACCAATTTATACTCGTACTGTTACTTCTGCTACAGTCGGCCACGGTCGTGACCTTCAGTGCTTTTCTGTCCAAATCTTCTAATTTTCTCTATTTAAGCAAAATCCAGCGCTGTAAATTGAAAAAAAAACCTGCATGGACCCTACGTACCGCTCCTGGGATACCATATTGCTGCCAGCCTTGACTTCTGGCAACAGCTGAAGTGCTGAATTTCCTTGCAACCATGCGACCTGCCTGACCGAACACCATCTTGAATTTGTGCTTGCCTTGTCTCGGTTACATGGTCCCGCACGCTTCGAGATCTCGCTTTACACGGGATTCACAAACTTTGCCTCCACTGGTTGGCAGAGACTATTTTCGACGGCGTTAAACCAAAAAGCCACACGTTTCAGCACCGAAAGTGAAAATTACATGTCATCCAAAGCCCAATATAATTACAGTTCACAGTTTCAAAGCACAGAGCAGTCCCTACCGTCTACGGAGCGCATTTTCTTTCTACGGAGTGGCTCGAGAACCGACGAGTCGGTTACAGAGCACGCAGGCTCGAGATCCGGTGTGCCGGTGTAAGATCCCTTTTCGGGCCCCTTCCAAAGCGTACCCCGGGGGATGTTCACAGTTAACCCGAAAATGTCCCCCGGGACCATTTGGGGTGGGGACCCAAATGGCCCCCTTTTCACTCATTTATTCCCACCTTTGCTCATTCAGCCCCCCACCTATTTTCTCAGTGTCCCATTTCATTCCCCGCCCGTGGCCGAAACACCCGACGGCGGGACAGAGAACTTCAGTGACACGAAACGAAAGGCGGACAGAGGGCTGAAGGCCGCACACTGCATAGAGCGCCCTGCGTGTCTGCACGCTTGAGGAAGAATCTCCACACACAGCTTCTGCTGATCAGCGGCGAACACAGAGACACGGTAAGGCTTCTTAGTGCCGGGTCTGATTTCTTGTCGTTTTTGTATACTTACTTCAAACTTGTAAACAACGTTGCTTTTAAAACTTTCAGTTTACCTAGTACTCTCTTTTGGTGTTCTGTCTGATATGAAAACAGAAGTCCTTTTTTTCTCAGTAACTTTTAGCTGTGAGCGGAATTAATTGTAGATTTTTCGAATTAAGGTTATAACATTATCGTATGCTATTTTGCGAGGGTTAAAACATTGTCTTTCAAAACGGCAGTCTTGGGATCTTCACACATGTTTAGAACTTAAATAAATTCGCCAACATAAACACACACACACACACACACACACACACACACACACACACACGCGCGCGCGCGCGCGGGCACAACACAAACCGAAAGAAACACAAAACATTAAATCAAGCAATTTAGACAACAAAAACAGCAAATGTGACCAGATTTGGTGACTGAAACTTGAAATTGAACCTAAAACGTTTTAGACGTTCTTTATACTTCCTGCTCATCCCAGCTCACGTCGTCGGGATTGTTTTTAATCAACATTATTGTTTGGATGCTACAGTTTGGTCATTTATTACATGTCTCGGTTCCCCCTGTTTCACTTGTTCTTGCTAATATTCGAACAGACTTTTTTTTTAGGTTTCATTTATAGTCGTTTATGTGTCCATAAAATGTATAGTAGTCCATTTCCTCGCGAGGGAGGGATGAAAAAAGCTGATACGTATGCCATACCCTTCGGAATTAAAGCTTTTTCTACAATAGCAAGAGTTCTCTCATTTGTTTAAGTTTTTTTGTATACGAGCTTCTGCTGGGTAAATGTGCGTGTGGTACATCGAGATACTAAAGTGCAGGAGTCTTTTGTATGGCTTTTCCAAGTTCACAATGACATGATCATTATTATCCCTCATGGCCCGAACAGTTGGGTTGCTTTCTCACTGGGGAAAGCGGGTTGCAGTGCAGTACATCGCTACCCATTTACCCCCCTTTTTTTGCATGCGTGTGTTCAGTTTTTTAAAGCAGTGAGGCCTTTCGCTGTGAAGTTGGGATCTTTATCGTGCGCATGCGAACGTGGGGCAGATAGCGACAAACGGGTTTAAAAGCAAGCACCGCTACAGACTGAGCTACATGTATCTCCCCGCCCACATGTGTCGGGCAGATTCAAGTATTTGTGTATCGTGTGAAACTGCATAGTAAAGGCAAAAGCCGTGGATAAACGCTGACACTTTGTCACTCATAAATACACGAAACCGGATTCATGCCAAATTAAAGAGAACAAACTTACCAGAAGATTGGCAATTATTTCGCGAGGTACGAAATTACGTAACCGACAAAAAAAGAGAACGGATTACTGACTATTACAATAAAAAAAACGCTGGCGCTGGACCCGAGTACTCTTCAGAATGGCTCGCTCCCCCAGTATGAAAGTTTTTGTCTTGTGCACGTGGATTTTAAAAAAAAATTTTTTTTTATTTATTTTACACAATTAAAAAAATTATTAGAATAAAATAAAACATTAAAACGTTCATAATAAACAATAGTAAACAAGAATTAAAAAAAAATTTAAAAAAATAGACTGCCCATGCCGGGAATCGAACCCGGATCACTTTGGCCATAGTCGGACGCGCTTTCCATCAAGCCATTGCCAGTGAACTCAAATGACTGGACTGCTAACGTTGCTGTTTCATAAAATTAGGTCGGGCAGTGGCACACGCACGCAAAGCACGCACGCACGCAAAGCCTGGTGTCGCTGGCTGACAGGGCGGTTCTATGAGCCGAACGGCTGTTCTATCCCACCGCGAATCGCGCCCCCCGTTAAGAGTCGTTTTTGTGATTTATTTAGCATTTAGGTCCCAGGTAACATTATCAAGTTGTAATACGATCAATCGGACCTATTATCAAGTTAGTGTATCAACTTTTGAACGAACTGCGCCCAGTAGTTTCCCAGCAATAAGCTGTTAAGTCGAGACAGACAGACAGACACACACACAATTAAAGTCTGCTGGACCCTCCTACTGCGTACTCGGGGATAAAAAACGCTGGCGCTGGACCCGAGTACTCTTCAGACTGGCTCGCTCCCCCAGTATGAAAGTTTTTGTCTTGTGCACGTGGATTAAAAAAATATATATTATTTATTTATTTTACACAATTAAAAAAATTATTACAGTAAAATAAACAAGAGGCGAAGCCTTCAAGGCTCACGTAAGAAATCGACAAACAGTAACACAAACTCAATCACTCCGTCACACACACACACACACACACACACACACACACACACACACACACACACACACACACACAGAAAGAGCATAGGTGAAACTGTGCAAGAAAGCGAGACACTAGATCTAGATCTGTCTGTCTGCATGTAGCCTACTTACAAGGACACGACTGCCAACTAGTCTCGGCGCGCTCAAAATAATAACAGAGACCATATATGTCTCTGATAATAATGACCGAGACTGTCAGTACTTCCTTCGCGTGACGTCTAACCCTCTTACGTCATAATGTGACGTCAATGTAATGTGACGTCTTCAAATGTTAGAGTTTCTACCACAGACATACACACGCACAGACGCACGCACGCACGCACGCACAGACAGACAAAGTTACGATCGCATAGGCTACACTTACGTGAGCCAAACATTAAAACGATCATAATAAACAATAGTAAACAAGAATAAAAAAAAATAAATAAAAAAAAAGAATTTGACCGCCCATGCCGGGAATCGAACACGGATCACTTGGATTAAAAAAAATTAAAAAAAATTATTTATTTATTTTACACAATTAAAAAAACTATTAGAGTAAAATAAAACATTAAAACGTTCATAATAAACAATAGTAAACAAGAATTAAAAAAAAAAAAATAGACCGCCCATGCCGGGAATCGAACCCGGATCACTTTGGCCATAGACTCTCTCGTGCTCTCTGTCTCTCTTTCACCGAGACCAAACCCTGCATTGTAATTTTTTTGCCGAGACCATATCCCCACCCGTTGTCTGGCTTGCAAATCATGCTTTTCTCGTCACTGCGTGACGTGTTCGGCTCAGGCCGCCCAATGTCTCCCCTTTAGTTCAGGCTGTTCGCAAAGCGACCAGCCTCCCACCGCAAAAACTCCCCCCGTTAAGAGTCGTTTTGGTGGAATATTTCGCATTTAGGTCCCAGGTAACATTATGAAGTTTTAATACGATCAATCGGACCTATTATCAAGTTAGTGTATCAACTTTTGAACGAACTGCGCCCAGTAGTTTCCCAGCAATAAGCTGTTAAGTCGAGACAGACAGACAGACAGATACACACACACACAGACACACAATTAAAGTCTGTTGGACCCTAGTACTGCGTACTCGGGGATAAAATAGATTTGAAAATATGTAACTTAGACAATGTTTATTGTTTGGTCTGCCAAACTTACGTTTTACCGAAAACATTGAAATATTCGAAAAGGTACATAGTTTTATAAGGTTAAGTGATAGATTTTGATTACCCTGTGGTCACCATGTTAATGATCCAGTATTTGATTATTGGCAGGTCATGTTGTTTTACGCTTTTACTGAAGGTCAAGTTTGAGTTAATCTTTCTTAAAGGTTTTTCTGTGTAGTGTAGTGTGACTAATCTCAGCTTAATTAGTTTGGACAACACTTAGGATGAAAGTATTGCTGCTGCAGAAACATTCCATTGGCAAGTCTGTGACAGTCATCGTCTCTCTGACCCCGACCCCCCCCCCCCCCCCCCCCCCCCTGTATACCCACCTTACCGACTTATATCTCCCCGGTATTGCTGACAAATAAAGTTAAATCCCTTCCCGTCCTCTGTCACATCCTCTGATGCTTTTGCTATATTTTTTCCTCTTTGTTTGTAAAAATTGTATCTTGTCTGTCTTACAGGTCTGATAAGGGTATAAGCGATTCTCTGACCTTGACATTACGTGAAATAACATTTCCCATCTAGATGTACATATTTATAACCACACTTGATAT